>NW_009936086.1:64977-75610 GCF_000696875.1 Nestor notabilis | reverse complement strand
AATGGGTGGTTGCTCAGCACCATTCTGAAAATGTAGCTGTTACTATATGGTGTATTAGGTTATAAGCCTAGGAACTGTGGTGTTCAAAGTCAAAAGTCAGTTTTGAAAAGATAATGTGCATCAGTAAAGTTAATTCCAACCAGGAAGTATTATATGGTATACAGATCATTTAAAGATAATTTAACATAGTTTGGATCCTGACTTTATGAATAATGAAGCATTGTGAAACAATTTTTTTAAAACAACCTTAATTTATCAAAAAGTATTTTTATCCAGAGAAATAACAAAATGGTAGTTGTCTGCATATAGAGCAAAAACTAAGCAGCCACTGACACACTGGCATGGGGCGCAAGTATGTGGTGTAATTTCTGTTGTACTTTAATAAAAGTAATCATTGATGATCTCATGATTCTTCAAATAAGACATGCAATGAATTAACTGCCGTAAAGAGTACAGATGACTTGCAGTGTTGATACTCTTGATTTTGGGGAGCTTTCTAAAGAATATGTCTAGACATACAGAAGGTGTGTTTTTATGGAGGTCCTTTAAAATTAATCTTCACTTGAGCTCGTTTATGATGAAAATTTTTCTTTTTTTTCTTTTTTTCTTTTTTTTTTTCTTTTTTTTATTTTAATGTAGTGCATTTAAAAGGCCTTAAAGTTCCTTCGGATCATTTCAGTCTTGCAAACTTATTCTTGCAAGGCCCATTCATATGAAATGGATTTGTAAACTTTTCTATTTGCCATATTATGTAGGAGTAATTTGATTTTAAATTTACCATCTACCTACTGCAGAAATGGTAGGAGACACAGAAGTGGTTTTGGGACCTGCGTAATTCTTGGAGTAGAAAATAGTAGCAGGCTGACTTATAGGCAGTACAAAAGTACTGTAAAAATGTTTGATTGCTGCTTAAACCTAAATAGGGACATACAAAACCAATAATAAATATGTATGTAGCCCTCTAATATGCTTGGTTGTACAATTTTTGACTGGAAAAGGGTAAGTGAGTAATTAGATAATTGCTGCCTTGATTGAGCTTAATAGGAAACATTCCAATTAGGCTAAAACTACACAGAGAGGAAGTAGGCTTTTACAAAGGGAAACATTCCTTGTCATGCAACTGTCAGCTTTTGCCCACACTAAGAGATAGGACTAAGTGATCTATGCAAAGGAAAAAAAAAGAAGAAAAGTGAGGGGGGGGAGGGAAAGGAGGGAGGGAAGAAAGGAGTAATTAGATCTATACATAACAGTGTCTTCTGATACAATAATTTCTTGATGATTCCAGTTTTGATCACATAGCTCTTATAAACCTCTTGGCTGCAACAAATTCTGACATTAAGTCCATGGAAGAGGTTAAGTTTCTGCTTCAAAAAAAAAATAAAGAGGCAGAGAGAGGGAGGTGGAACTTTTCTCATTCTGTATAATTTCACATTTTTTCAGATTATCCTCATCTGCCAGAGTGCAAAAATTGAAGTGTGAGGTGAATATTTTTTCCTTGTGGAAAGGGACTATGTGGTATCCAGAATACAGGAATTTCTCTGCAGGACTGCTTGTGTGTCAGGAGCTGCTTCCCTCTCAGTGATGGATGGGTGAATACCTGAGCTGGGACTACGAGGCAGCTGGGGTGAATGTTCTCATGGGTACTTTTAGAGACTTCAGCCATACCCATTGCTGTGGGTGTCAGTGTAGCTCGTTGGCTTTTTGTCGATGTTACTGCCATCCTTGCATTCATACCAAAAATTAGGAAAGATGGTTCTTCCATGACTGGCTGCTATGTTAAAATAAAACTGAACAGATGCTCTGTTGTTGTCTAATATTACCTTTCCCCCGAGGCGGTGCAGCCACTGCTGAAGTCACACGCAGCAATTACATAGCTTGTAAGTCCATTACAGCTCCTATGGGCCCAGAAGTACAGCTAGGGACAGAGAAGAGTGGGAGGACTTAGGTTAATGAGTTGAGCAGCATACATGGCTGCAAGAAGCATGCTTCATGGCATATGAGCATTGCTTTTCTCTTGTGGAAAAGGCTTTTCCTTGTTTTGCCTGTCTAGAAAAGTGGCTCCACAACAACCATTTACTATATAAGAAAGAACAACTACTTTCAGTCAGCTAGAAGCTGTTAGGTTACGAATCCCTGCTCTTTACTCGTAAATCCATTGTAAGCCACCATTACCATTATGTTTAAGTTACCACTAGTTTCAATATTTTATATTCAGCTGTAATGGAAGTTTTCGAAGCTAGACAGGACCATGCTGGTTTTAGTGCTCTGATCAGTGATTTTGAGAAGGATACATCTGGGGATGAGCAGTTAGTCAGGACTTGTGTGGCTTTTGGTGTGGAAGTTGTGGACACCACTTGGAGAGGTTAAATCATCTGCTAAATATTGTATCAGCATACTAATGTAGCAGAAGGAGATACTGAGTAGTTGATTATTTAGAAGCAATGCCTAATAAGACACCAAATATTTGAGTGTGGTGAAGATACCACAGGAGTCAATGGCTGTGGAGGCTGTTCCCCATTGTGGTATTTTTATGACAGAGGATTTCAATGACAAATGAAGGAATTTTACCTGTTTGAGGAGAGACTAGATTTAATCAGTCAGTGTTTTGCAATTTAGTATTTAACTTTCAGTCTGAAAATCTGAAGTGTTGGTTTATATTGGTAGGAAAGATGCTAATAAATACTTCTCTAGTAGGAAAAGATGTATGTATGGCAGTTTTCAAAATAGTAATTTTTCACGTCTAAAGAAACAAAAGGTGATTTCTACTAAGTTTACACCCACAATCTTTTATTTGTACACTAAGACATGAACGGGGGATGCTGATTTTGGAGGGAGGTTTGCTTTACACACCAAAAATGAAACTGAGTGTGAGCTCATCAGTGAAGATAAGATGATGGTGGTTTCCATTTACGTGCACCAAAGCTTAACATGAACATAGCATGTTCAGAAAGATTCATGTAAACAGGCACTAGCTTTGTTTTTTAGTATACTTTTCTGCATGCAAAAGTTTCGTAAAAATGAAGTTCCTTTTTCATACACTAAAAAGTAGGTAGAATTTGCATATTTTCACATGGTACAGCCAGTAATTCCCTTGAGATTCTTGTGGAATTGTTAAAATTGCTGCTGAAGCCTGGTGTCAAGTTTGTTTAGCCTAGAAATAGTTGGCCTGAGGTAGAGAACCATTGGAGGTTTTCACATTTGCAGTTATAATTTAGTAATTTATGTTTGCATGATGTATGACAAATTGACTAATGACTGCCCTAAAGAGAGATGCCAGCCTGGCATTTCGTATACAGAAATCTTACGGCAATATCGGGTGGACTGCCTACCCTACAGGGCAGAAATAACTGCTACTCCATTCTTAAATTTTGTATTTTAGTTAGGTACAGTTCCTCATGTAGTCTTTTTTTCCAGGAGCTGCTTTTAAATGAAGTTCTGCATTATGACAGAAGCTTGACATTCTGCCAGAAAAGTTAGAAATGAAGGCAACTTAAAATAAATACTGGTGATATTTCTCTTTCTCTCTCCCTTTCTCCTTCTTTTTTCTCTCTCTCTCTTTTTTAAGGAAAGGCATATGTTCTTATCCTAACTTGTCCCAGTAGAGGGTCAATTACAACCAGTTGGCTGCAAGTTCAATCCAAGAAAAATACTGAGTACAGAAACTTCAACAACAGGTACCAAGGGCCTCTAGTTCACTCAGTCATTCCTAGTACATATGAAATGTGAACACAGAGCCTATGGGTAAGATATTTTTAGGCCCTCAGTTTCCCATGATGGTCCGAAATGAATCAATAAATTAATGCAGACATTTTTGTGTAGTTAGGTATTTTCCTGGACAGCTCTTTAAATGTCCACAATAGTATGAGATCTTTTATGTGAATCGTGAGAATAGAACAATGTCTTATTTAGAAAAATATGCCTTGCCAAATGTTCATGTACAGGCATATATTCTATAACTTTTGTAGGGTCAAGTAAACATTAAGCTATAGAGCTTAATAAAAAATCCCAGACAAACATATATGTGTAATAATAACCACACATAGGAAAAAAGAAAATACACATGATCTGTTTTGCTGATGTCAGTCCTCACATCCTCACACACACTGTGTCTTTGGACCATCTTGCAGTAGTGGAATTCATCTCTGGTGAAATAAGTTTCTCCCAGATCAACTAAGGTAAGCATCAGTATATTGAATGTCAGAGCTCTGCCAGATTGTCATGAGAGCTTTGGCCACTGCTAAGGTGTAACAGTGTTGAGACCAAGGCCAGTGTTAGTATTTAGCAGTATCTTTGGGCAAGTATATTTAAATACTAGGCAATGTTTAGACTTGAAGATCTATAATTTATTCCAGAGACAAGCTGTAGAAAGAGAGGTAAATATTACTCTTTTTTGATAGAAATATTTCATTAAGCTAGCCTCTCTTTTGTATCTCAGTATTTACAGAATGAAGAGGGAAAGTGGGGCTGCTAACATTACTACTTATGCTGCATCTTGATTAGATTTAGATAGAGAAAGCAGCAACACAGGTTTAAAATCACCCTGTTCCACCTTAATCTTTATTCAGGAGACCTTTTGTCTCAGTCTTTGCATGCATTTCCTTTCTATGGTTTGTCACCTGTGTGCTTTCAGTATGTAACTCGTGATCATTCTTAGCCCCTGGGGTCCTAGATGCACAAGGTGGACCAACACCCTGATCATTCTGTCGGTATTCAAGGAGTAGGTCCGAAACTCCAAAACTCTAAGCACAAAATGAAAAGCAAAGGCTTCCCGGCAACAAAAATCTTTCAAAGCCTCTGCAGGCTCTGTAACACATTCCAAGAGATTACATGAACTCATCTGTTTCCAGACTGAATAAAACTGGTTAAAATATTTTTAATGGAACAGATTTCTCTATAAAAGATAAAAACGCACTTTTAGTGCAATAAAAAAATTTTGTGGGAGCAGCTTATTTTGATAACTTCTCAATAATAAGAATAGAAATAAGCCTAACAATTTTCTGAATTAATTCTCAAATTGTGTTTTTTATAATAAAATATTTGATTTTGTCTGGACTTGTTTGTTACAGTGTATATGTCCTATCCCTACAGACCCTGATGCGGAATCCCTCTCCAGCATCGTTGTATGCCCCCTTCAGATGTTGGAAGGCTGCTATGAAGTCTCCTTGCAGCCTTCTCTTCTGAACAGCAACAGAAAAGTTGGGGCTGAACAGAACAGGCTGAACAGCCCCAACTTTCTCAGCCTGTCTTCATACAGGAGGTGCTCGAGCCCCCTGATCATCCTCACAGCCGTCCTCTGGACTTGCTCCAACAGCTCCATGTCCTTCTTATGTTGAGGACACCAGAACTGCACCTACTACTCCAAGTGGGGTCTCATGAGAGCAGAGTACAGGAGCAGGATCACCTCCTTTGACCTGCTGGTCACGCTTCTTTTGATGCAGCCCAGGATACAGTTGGTTTTCTGGGCTGTGAGCACACACTGTTGGCTCATGATAAATTTCTCATCAGCCAACACCCCCAAATCCTTCTCCACAGGGCTGCCCTGCATCACATCTTATTTTGGGAAGCACACCTGCATGGTGTACTGCCTGATCTCTCTAATTAAGATGTTTAGCAGTTGCTGATTTGTTACCTGAGACTATGAGATGTTCTGTGATAATGATGGTTTTTTTTTACTCCCTTGCACTTATCTCTGGTCCTCCTTTTCATGATTCTTCTATCCAAGCCCACAGCAAAAAACATAAAAAAGTATTTAATGTGTGTTGGGCTGCACACCATTTCTCTAACAAGTGGTAGAAAAGTGCTTTTCATTTACTTTTACTTTTCCTTTAAATTAGAGGTGTCCCAGCAAGGCTGACAGGTAATTAGGGATGAGTAAGGCAGCACAGGATGTTAGAGGATTTCAATCAAGAAACAAATGGAATCATAGGATGGTTTGGGTCGGAAGGGACCTTAAAAATCCTCTAGTTCCAACCCCCTGCTGTGAACAGAGACATTTTCCACTAGACCAGGTTGCTCAAAGCACCATCCAACCTGCCTTGAACGCTTCCAGGGATGGGGCATCCATGGCTTCTTTGGCAACCTGCTCCAATGTCTCACTGCCCTCACAGTGAAGAATTTATTCCTAATATCTGATCTAAATCTACCCTCTACATACATAAAAATATGTTTGTCTTGTTAAGTAAAGTTATAACATAGGTTTTGGAGGTTCACTGTTTGCAAATACAGTATTTGAAAATATTCTTTTCTCATTTGATGCTTAAAAAAGGAGTTTGATGGTAGTTTAACATCTGTAGTCAGGAAGATGTTTCAAGTGCAAGGGGCAGATTCTGGTGTGCCACTATGCACCCTAAGGAAGAGGAGCCAAAGGGATGATCAAGATACCATGAACTGGAAGAGCAAAGGTCATAAGCCTGCAGAATGGAAGCTGTCCTTCAGTGTGAATTGTGATCTTCTTATTGGTTGGGTATATTCATATGCTGAACATGGAGGAGCTGAGGGTAGAGCACAAGGAATTCAGGATTTGTGTGAAGAACTGCCTCCCAATTAGCACTGTTAACCAAGGAAGCTGTCAGAAATATGGGGATTGTACCTTGTGTTGAAAAGTCTGATAAAGTATTTTTCACTGGCATTTTCTCACATAAGCTAAAACATATTAGAAGAGTATGGTAAAAGTTCCTTACTCAGAAATGAGGACTCTGGCTATGAAATTCTTTTCTCTCTGTTGGTTCAACATTGCACTCCATCCTAATTGCTTAATGATCCATTTCCATGTGCTTCCATAAAAAACAGAGTTCTAAACCCAGGATTTCTTCTAAACCCGATGTTTTTATTTTCCTTTCCCATTCTTCCTTTTTGGGGGGTGGGAGAGGTAGGAGCTTATTTGGTCAAAGAAGGAAGTATCTGGTAATTTTTGTTTTGGTATATTTGTAGCTGAAATATAGAGCCTCGGTTATAGTTTCTTTTTTTTTCAAACTAGATGCTGTAGATTAGGCTCATACAGTGCAGAAGAATAGTTCACATTATTAAAATACTAATCTTAATGTATATTCCCTAAGAAGAAAATGAAGTGTAAAAGAATTTGTGGATCATCCAGCACTCCTTCCTGTTGAATCATTAAATCATTGTGGGCTTTCATTTGGATTGATTTGGCTTAACATAACTGCTGAACATCTAGAAACCAAGATACCACTTGAGTATCTTGAGGAGACCACTGAGGACCACCACAGAAGCTTTAAAAGGGAAAGAATCTGAAAGAAACATGTTTTTGACAAATGGCATAGTAACCAGGGCTGGAAAGAAAGGTCAGCACATAACCAATGAGATTAAATACAGAAGAGCATTGTATGCTGCATAATTCCCACTAGTAGAAAAACAGCTTTGAAAAAATTGAATTTTATTGTGTGCACTGTTGACAAGAAAAGTCCACTGAAAGCTAGTTAGTTCCCCTCTGCACAACACACAGCTACACAAATTGAGCCATAGTCCAGCCTATTGCCGTACGAGTGGGTCTATATTAGACTAATGTGTCTATATTGCTAATGGAAGTAGGGTAGGAGAGCTTGGATGCTTACATTTGTGTTAGTCTATGAGAGAAGAAAACATGTGGGAATTCTTGATGTATTTTGGCTGTAAATAACTGCTGTTAGTACATTTAAGACAACATATAATTTGAGAGGGGAAAAGCAGCCTGCATGTTCACAAATTGATGTTAGCATGTAAAAATTGTCAGTTTGCATGCTTTTGTCATAGGAAGGTATTTTTTGCTTGGAAAAAAATTAGGTGCATCAAGGACTGAAGCTTATAGTCAGTCATGCTGACATTTCATATTCAGTATATATGAAATAAGATTTGTGTTTAAATCTGTAAGACAGAGATTCAGGAAATCTGTCTTCAGTTCCTAGTACTTTCAAAGCCCTCCTATCTAACCTTGGGCAAAACTCCATTTTCCATAAGCAAAAGGAATAATTTTTCATTATCTCAAGATCTTTTCTGATGATATATTCATCTACTGTTTGAGGCATTCTGGTAAAGCTGTGCCATTTGTTGAAAAATTGTAAGTATGCGAGGATATATCGTTTTCTTTATTAGTTAAATGATTTCTTCAAAAAGATTAATACTCACAGTCTTTTAAGGCCACGAAAGCAACAAATTTTTTGTGTGGTTTTTTTTTTTGTTTGTTTGTTTGGGGGTTTTGTTCTGTTTTGTTTTGTTTTAATAAAATGCAAGCCAACCTAAAAACTGAAAGGGTTGTATGTTGTAAGCAAGTTATGAAACAAAAATGCAAATCATGAAAATTATGGTCATGTTATTTGTAATAAAATCTTACAAACCTCAGTTCATTCACAGAACAAATTAATTTTAAACTTTACCTTATTTTATTAAGCAAAGCAGGCAGTCTATCCTCATCTGTCTGTTCTATCCCTGCGGTGTGCACTGGATCCTGTCAGTCCTAGGTTTCCCTGTCTCATCTCTGCCCCCAGCACTTTTTGTCTGGTTGTGATCATGCTCAGGTGGGGAAGCTGGGACTGACTGGTAATAATATGCCTGACTGTGCTGCCTAAAGCTCTCTCTATGTATTTGGCCATTGTTTTTGTGAGTCAACTTGCCTAAGTTTACACATGACATCATTTCTTCAATTGTTTCCTTGCTCAGAGCAACATAAGATTTTCTTGTAAAGTGCAGGAAACAAGAAAGGTTGCATATGTTTCAATGCCGTGTAGAATCTAAGCTATTTTTTCTTTCCCACTGTCACTGTTTTACATTAGGCAAGAGCAAGTAAACAAAAAAAAAAAAAGGAGGATCGTACAGAAAGGATAGAATAGATAAACAGTATGATTTGTGCACCAGTGTTTGTTTAAGAATAAAACTTTTAAAATAACTAATTTCTGCTTATGTAGCAAGTGAATACAGGACATACCTAGCAAAATGTTAATGGTGATCAAAAGAATGGTATTAAAATGAAACTGTAGACACACAATGATGCAGATATTAACATATATGCTGCTATTACAGTAGAAGAATGCTCTTTTCTTTGAGAATTCCTTTTTTTAAGGCACTGTTTGCAAATACAGTGCTTAGGGAAAAGGAGAAGCCTCTGGTATGTGGAACAAAGAGGTAAGTGATATACGTGTCAACAAAAGGACAATGTTGCAATTAGTTTGGTTTTAATACATTTTAGGTTTTGTCTAAGCTACTTTGAGAAACAATTTTGAATATCAAATCGATTGAATGAAATCAAAATAACTTGTGAATTATCAGCAATCTTGTTGTGGTATAACACCAGCTGGTAACTTAGCACCATGCAGCTGCTTGCTCATGCCCTGCTTCCCCCACCCCGGGTGGGATGGGGAGGAGAATTGAAAGAATGCAAACCCCACGAGTTGAGGTAAGAACAGTTTAATACCTAAAGTGCAGTATACTAGTAATAATAACGACAGGGGAAATGACAAGGAGAGATAAAAATAAAAGGGAAAAGGAGCAGTGATCTGTACCTTCCAGCCAACTCCCCCCAGTTTATCTACGAGGCATGACATGCTGTGGTATGGAATACCCTTTTGACTAGTTTGGGTCAGGTGTCCTGTCTCTGCTCCCTCACAGCTTCTTGTGCCCCTCCTCGCTGGCAGAGCATGAGAGACTGAAAAGTCCTTGATCAGGGTAAATGCTACTCAGCAACAACTGAAACATCGTTGTGTTATCAAGCATTATTCTGATTGAAGGCAAAATACAGCAATGTACCAGTTACTAGGAAGAAAATTGACTCTATCCTAGCCAAAACCAGGACAAAACCAGAAATAATTGGTAACATTTACACCTCAATAAGTTGCCTAAAGTGAACCTGAAACTCTGTGTGTGCCTTACACTGTATGCCTGTACTGTACAATTCTGTGCAAAACCATGCAGATCTATGACTGGGATAGCTATAATAGCAAGCCCTTGTGTTTAAGTGTGGCTGTGAAAAACTAGCATTCATCAATGGAGCCACGTTATATATCTTAAAAATTACCTGGAAGTCTGGTGTAGGCATACACAGAGATTTCCTCCTCACCACCTACTTCATTTATTTGCTAATTTAACTGCTGTAATTATCAAAGATTCACCATAGTTTGCAAACCTTGTTTCAGAGTTCTTCCTCAGCAGTGGCTTTTCAGCACTGCTGCAGAACTGTACAATGCCAGCGGAAAAAACCTCCTCTACAAACATGCAGAAAGGAAGACAAAGCCATTAGGCAGACTAGAGTAGTTCACAGCAATCTGGAGTTTGATGGTTCTGGCTGCTCATACACATTCAGACTCACTCTGAATGTGTTCAACATGCATGCTATTGTTCATGTGGAAAGACTTTCCAAACAAATTCTCTACATAATCTACTTTGAAAGCATACTTCTGTAACAGTTTTCCAAAGTGAAACTTGCAACATTTTGGATGTAGGAAAGATCATCCGTGGTTATAGTTATGACTATTAGGAAAGATTAGAATTGAAAT
This sequence comes from Nestor notabilis, assembly GCF_000696875.1. Lineage (NCBI taxonomy): Eukaryota > Metazoa > Chordata > Aves > Psittaciformes > Psittacidae > Nestor > Nestor notabilis. The sequence continues at coordinate 65,129 of NW_009936086.1, read as the reverse complement.
CTCTGATAACTCTGATAACTCTGAACTCTGATAGTGTTCCAAATATTTTGTTGATAGCATTTTTGGGTGCATAAAAATAAAGCTGATGCTGAGATTTTTGGACAAGTGAATACATTTTTTCTGCTCTGAGGAAATAACTAATTACTTTGTTT
>NW_009936086.1:37593-64946 GCF_000696875.1 Nestor notabilis | reverse complement strand
AATTTTCTTTGCAGATGTTATTGCTCCAACCTTTGGCATATAAATTGCACAGTAGATGGAAGTTATTGTCACCTTCCCTGAGACATGGAAAGCAAATGCCATACCTTATGGAAAAACATTCCACTTCAAAATCTCTCTTCACTTTTTTTTTGTGTTCCAAGACAAGATTACCTTTCCTGTTATGAGATTATTACAAGATTATCTTTTCCTGTCTTCTACAAACAAGACAACCTTCAGTGTTTTCTGATGCTACTCTGTATATCATAGCTTATTAAAACTATAACTGTGGGTGAGTTGCTTATTTTACAAAAAGCAACATCCTCCTTGTGGGAATAAACAGGGCAGTACCTCTTAGTTCTTAATTCTCTTAGTCCACAAAATAACAAAATGAATCATCATTTTCTTGCAAAATTAGGAAATAATGCATCTAAATTTGTAGGTTATAGACATGCAGACAATCATTTGGAGAGAATTCGCTTTGCTACATCAATAAATATTTATTTACAGACTGTTTTATTTTTGCATCCTGAATTCTATATTGATATTCCTTGGTGGCATCGGATTCGTTCTTTCATTTCTATCCGTGTTTTGCTAAACTGCTTATTAGTGCCAGCAGCAACTGTAAAACATCTTCAGAAGCAGGACAGAAAGTGATAAAAATGGAAGAATTAATAACATCTTTGTTATTTCCAGGACAGTCTTTGTTTTAGAAAAGGGTCAAAAGAAGATAATATCCTACTTACAAACTTCAGTATACTTATCATTAAATCTCTGACTCGACTCCTCAGCCAGCAACTTTTGTATGAAGCATGTTTTCAAAAGGTTTGTACATCAAACCATGATTTTTATTTTTTTTTTGCAATCAAAATTCTTAAGAAGAATTTATGCTATTCAGTTGCCAAACTTGGAGAGGCAAGGAGTTATAATACCAGATGTGACTCTTTACAAAGCTAGACACATTCATCATCTGCACACAGTGCGTTGGCTTCTAATTTGGCTTCGTTGTCTCTTGCTTGCTTATAGGCCTGAGCAGCATGCTGTTTCACAAACATAAATTCTCATGAATTTAAGGTTCTGGGTATGATCCAGTATTTTCTACCTCCTTCGACAGCCTCCAAGGATAGGGAACAAACTAGACAATATATAGCCAATTTAATTTGAACTGGATTTATGATTTTGCATTTCAGTGTCCAATGTATGATAAGTTTCCTAGTAAAATATTGCATAGAAACACGCAGCTTGGATCTGAGATCATAAGCACAATCATTGGCCTGGCATATCTTCTTTTTGTAGATACAAGTTGGGCTAGTATAAAGATATAAACTCGTGCTTTACAACCACTGCTTTTCTTTTGTTTAAATTATAAGTTAGTGAAGATAAAAATAGCATAGAAGATTAAGAATTCTTCTTTAAACAATTTGAGAAGAATTTTTCATTTGTAATTGAATTTTTCCTGTATTTTCAAAGAAGTTAAAAAATTATTTTTTCTGATTGACATAGTGGTATATTACTAGAAAAAAAAATCAGCACTGATATTTTCTTTATTTCTACAGTTTGGGAGATTTTAATTTAAAAAAGTCTTCAAATTGAAAATATAGAATATTTATTAATAGAAAACTTGCGGCTAGTATCTGTTTAAACCATTTTAGAGGGCTTAATGTGCATTTCTAATGTTGTAATTGAGCTGGCAAGTGTTTCTGCACAATGGCAGGAACACATAAGCAACAGCACTAGTGGTTCATTCTGGCTGCTTGCATTTCCTTCTGCTTCATAGTTTGATTCCAGGCTAAGGCCTCTAAGATTCATGACTCTGGGGAAGAACCAAGCCAAGTGCAAGGTCCTACACCTGGGTTGGGGAAATCCCAGGCACAGCTACAGGTTGGGTGGAGAAGAGATTCAGAGCAGCCCTGCAGAGAAGGGCTTGGGCTGAACATGAGCCAGCAATGTGCACTTGCAGCCCAGAAAGCCAACCATATCCTGGGCTGCATCAAAAGAAGCGTGACCAGCAGGTCAAAGGAGGTGATCCTGCCCCTCTACTCTGCTCTCATGAGACCTCACTTGTGGTATTGTGTACAGTTCTGGTGTCCTCAACATAAACAGGACATGGAGCTGCTGCAGCAAGTCCAGAGGAGGGCCATGAGGATAAGAGGACTGGAGCACCTCCTGTATGAAGACAGGCTGAGAAAGTTGGGGCTGTTCAGCCTGGAGAAAAGACGACTGTGTGGAGACCTCATAGCAGCCTTCCAGTGTCTGAGGGGAGCCTATATGGATGTCGGGGAGGGACTCTTCATTAGGGACTGTAGTGGTAGGACAAGGGGTAATGGATTCAAACTTAAACAGGGGAAGTTTAGGTTAGATATAAGGAAGAAGTTCATCACAGTGAGGGTGGTGAGGCACTGGAATGGGTTGCCCAAGGAAGTTGTGAATGCTCCAACCCTGGAGGTGTTCAAGGCCAGGTTGGACAGAGCCTTGGGCAACACGGTTTAGTGTGTGGTGTCCGTGCTCATGGCAGGGGGGTTGGAACTAGATGAAAATAAGGTCCTTTCCAACCCTGACTATTCTATGATTCTGTGAACTGGGCCTATGTAACAATATTTCTTATAGACAATAGAGATGAGGAAATAGAATATTTTATAAATACTGTGCATATCAACTATATTTGTCTGAATCTCAATCAACTTGTGTTCTGCTTCCAGTGCTGCTTCCAGCTTCTAAAACAAGTCAGTTATTATTATGCCTCAGTAGATCTCCAGGTGTCTGGAAGGAAAAGATGGTCCAGTAGTATAGCAAGACTTACAGAAAGACTGTTCTGAAATGTACACAGGTAAACTGATCACAAATTGCATACTTAGATTGATATGAAATTGGATAAATATTGGAATGGGGGCTTTGAAAGTGAAGCCAGCAATATTGCCATTTTCTCCATAACATTAATTTATTACTTTCTCTGCATTTTGAAGCAGCAACATTTTTCCTTGTACTTTGGGACTATCACAGCGTGTTGGTGTCTCAGAGATGTTACTAGAAATTTTTTATGATTTTTTTAACCTGGGTTTGCATACTGCTTACTGAAGATCTTGTGGAATTTGAAAAATTGGCCCAACTTATTTCTGAGCAAACTGTTGTTTCTTGCTCCCTGTAATCAATCCATTCATCTCTGATTTATGGCTGATGATTCAACCTTCAGATAAGCTTCAGGAAGAAGCTTGTATTTTGAGGTGCCAGAGGAACAAGCTCTGGATATATAAATAAGAAACTCTAATTTTCTGACAAATGTTTATCATGACCTACTGTAATTCTGATTAATTTTTCTTTATATCACTAGAAGGGGGAAGAAATAGAGACTAGAAAGAAAAGAGGGAAAAGTCAAGCAGGAAAAATAGGGTAAAAGATACCAAAATCCAGAAAAAAAGTTTGTGTGATAAATTAGTGTATATACACTTTTCTATCATATTGGCTAGACACATCTGTGCACACATGGCTCTGCCTTCTGTTGTAATTTGAAGGACTGCCTCACATAGCTGTCTAGTCTTTGAGAAACGTCCAGATAGTGGCCATCTGAAACATAGCTGGGCCAAATTAATTTCCCTTTTTTAATGAAAAAAGTCACTTTTGTGTTTTCTGTACCTTAAAACGAGTGTATTTTCTATGGAAAGTTCAAATCCAGATTCAAGCGTCTGTAAGATCTGAACTACATGTGATGTTTTCATACTGAACTACATAACTGAAAATGCTAATGTAGTTTAGTACCACTTCTCAGTTGTTTGTAAGACAAATACAAGCATTATGGCACAAACTGTAAATTGCTAAATTGGGAAAAGTATATTTAAAAACCTGCAAAAAGCTTATGTTTTTTTAATTTCTTTCACAATTCTAAGGGATTGTGAGGTTCTGAAGATAAATCACCCCCACAGAAATCTTGTGGGACATCATTAATTGGGAAAATACACAGATTATAATTTTGCCAACGTTTTTTCTTTTATTTTTTAATTAAAGAGAAGTGGTCATAAAGAGGTAATCTTGACCTGCACATTTGCTGTTCAGTCTTACTTAAGATCAGTCATTACTCGATCACTTCAGGAGGTTAAAAGAGAAAACGATATGTGTAAGGATTACAGGCTACTTGAATGACCCTATAAAACCTGAATATATGCGTTAAAGTGCCCAAGAAGTTGGGAATAGCTGTACAAGATGTAGTGTATTAAATTCTTCTGAGAATAGTTAACTTACATTGGTGCAAGAATACATTCAGAACAAATCAAAGGCATTTTCTAATTGGATCATTTGCATCAGAATGTTAATGGTATCCTGGGCTGCCTCGGGAGGAGTGTTGCCAGCAGGTCAAGGGAGTGCTAGACTCCTGAGTACAGACATGGACATAATGCAGAGACTCCAGCAAAGGGCCACCAAGATGGTGAAGGGACTAGAGCCTCTTTCAAATGAGGAAAGGCTGAGAGAGCTGGGACTGTTCAGCCAGAGAAAAGAGGGCTAGGAAGATCTCATCAATGTGTACGAATAATCTGAAGGGAGGAGGGAAGGAGGGTGCAAAGAGAACAGAGCCAGACTCTTTCCAGTAGTGGCCAGTGACAGGGCCAGAAGCAATGTGCACAAATTGAAACATGGGAGGTTCCCTCTGAACATCTGGGAACACTTTTTCTCTGTGAGGGTGACCAAGCACTGGCACAGGTTGCCCAAAGAGGTTGTGAAGTCTCCCTCCTTGGAAACATTTAAAAGCTGTCTGAATATGGTCCTGCACAACTGGCTTTAGGTGGCCCTGCTTGCACAGGGGTTGGACCAGGCAATCTCCGGAGGTCTCTTCCAACCTCAACCATTCTGTAATTGTAATCATAAAGTATTGAAAAATTATGTAGCAGCGTTCCATACTTTCTATACTTTATTGTTGTATAAGGCCTGACTTGTTATCCCTGTTGAAGTCTTGCATACTTTGCAGATTACACTAAAAAGGATTGTCCTATATTGACTGTCCTACAGAGTATTGAAAAAATTTCAGTTAACCCAAATCCAGTTATTTCATCAATGCTAATTCACCTGGGTTTCATCTCAAGCTTCAGCCCACTACATCCCTCCTTCTATTTGTCTGATCTAGCTCAGTCAGGTTCATTCTTTGTACATTTCTAGAATTTTGTGCTTCTCTTTTATAGATAGTTTTACTTGGCTAGCTTCGTTAAGTACCAACATCTCCCATATGGCTTTTTTTTTTTTTTTTTCCAGTTTACTCTGTTTGGAATGGAAGCATTCAGGTCCTTTGGTCTTTAGAATTTTTCCCTTTCTTGGGATAATGTGTGTTACCTTCTGAACTTTGCATTTTCTCCAGTGTGGTGGGGAAAGGGAAGAGTTTTGCCTAACTTGCACTAGAAGGCTTCTAGGCCATGATGGAAAGAGAAGTTCAATCTGGGAAAAACAAACAAACAAAAACCCAACTAAAACCAAAACAACAACAACAACCAAAACAACAAACAAAAATAAAATAAATCCAAAACAAATCAAAACAAAACCAACTAACCAAAAACAAAACAAACACCCTCCCCACCCCACCCCCCCCGCAAAAAACAAACCAAAAAAAACAACCAACCAAAATAAACAACTGGGGGCTGGAGGGGGAAGGTAAGAACCTAATGTGTATTTTCCTTACATTCAGTGTTTGATTTTGCCCCAGGGATGCAATAGTGTGTTCTTGGGGTGTTAAAAGGCCATGCCATGAAACAGGGGCTGGTCTCTAATCTGAGATGAAAAGAGGTGTCCAACCCTTTTCAAGGTGCAGAATAGCTAAATGACTGACTATCTTGATGCTGAAACCAAATGATTCTAGTGGCTGCTATTTCAAATAAAAAAAAATGAAGGAAATATTTGTTTTTAATAAGTATATATCCATGCTGTCATTGTAATAACTTAAGAGATCCACCAGTGGTACACAATAAGAAGTAGATCAGCAGAAAATAGTCTCTGAAAGTAAACTTCTGTTGAATCTTTCTGGAAGTGTCTTTGTGCTAGCTGCATTTTCACCCAAATCTTGACAATTGCTACAAAGTTGAAATCTACCAGTTCATTAGCCAGTATTAGAAAGATCGAATCAATTCTTCTATCATTCTAGATTAATTAGGAGCAAATTGTTATAGAGAACAGATTATGACTCAGCAGTCTGCTAAGAAGAAAGCTTAAAAAGTTGTTATTTCTTCCGTAAAATAATAGCAAATAGGTCGAAAAATGTTATAGTCCACGCTGGTCCTCCACATTCCAGGAAAGAAATAAATCTATTCATATATACATTGGCAAGAACGTTATGAGATATGACCTAAGGCAGTTTGAAGAACATAGCTGTTCTGAAAAAACCTGCTTCTTTTTCCAGGCTGGCAGGTGGCAGAATTTCAAGGGCAACTTGAAGTGTCGAGTTCTATGTCTGAATGTAAAATATCTATGTAGTGTAGTGCTATTAGGGTAACTTTATTAATACGTTTCTAAAATGTGAGATCGTGAGGTAAAGAAAAAAGAACAATTCGCTATGGTGTCACTTCTTTATGTAGTTTGGTTCTTCAGACTTTCTGCAATGATGGTCGTTTGCCACTCTCTTACTTCATTCAGAACTTCGTTGTAGTGTATAATTTCTTCACTAACATTGCATGCTGTGCAAATCCATTAGTTCTTTTAAAAGTGTTCTGCTATGAACTCTTTGAATTCCGGCAACTAATTCTCTAATCTCACAACTGTTTAGAATGTGTTGTTATATATTTTTAAGTTAGTCCCTTTTGTAATATATTTTGCAATCATCTCTAAAACTGCTGTAGGACTGGTAAACGTGCCCCCTTTAGGATTCTCAGGGTACACATAAGACACTTGGAGCACATTGTATCATCTTTCTGTCTGTCTCCTACTGTATTTTGTTGGTACAATAACATCTTGGTGCCTATGATTGTACTGTATTTGTATTGTTAAAAGATTTGCCCGAATACACAGAAGGTTTGACATAAATTGTTGAAGATCCCAGTTTTTAAATGAAAGCTATTTTAGAAATGTGGAAAACACATTTCTCTATCCATAATGATAGATACACTACTGTGGTTTTATTATGCTGGGTGGGATATAAGCCTATAGAAAGGGAGAGGAAGGAGTAAGTCACTCTTGTGCCTTGTCATACAGGTTCTTTAGCATATTCTTTGTGGTGTTTGGCTTAACTACACACACAGAGTCTTGCCTATGTCTTGCCTGACATAGGTCCGATGGGTGAGAAACCTGGCTTCCTCCTGCTGAGTAACGAAAGGAAAAGACAACCAGTGAGTGGTTATACATATGTATACATATGGAGGTTATGCCACGCGACGGGGTGCCTGTCTCTTGACCTAGTGTTAGACGTGCTTGAATCGCTTCAGCCCTTTCTCTCCTCCTTTCTTAGCTTTCCTGTGCTTCACTACTGGTGGTCTGCTGTATACCATGCAGATGTTTTCCCCATGTTATTTCATGGTTATTTTTCAAGTGGTTTCTTAGTAGCAGGGATGGAGGGTCCACACATGGGAACATCTGCTCTAACAATTTTTCAAAGCAAACAGCAGATGGCATTGCTGCTTCCTTTTGATCCTGCAAGAAAAATCCCATACCAGTGGTGGTGGTTTAAGTTTCAGGCTGCTTGGTAATGGTGTACATGAGCATTTGCTTCTCCCTTTCTCTCAACAGTAGCACTACTTGCAGATGCTTTCTCTGCAACTTTCTATTTTAACTTTTTGCTTTTTGTGACCCTAACTCCTACTAGGTGTCATGGTCTGGGTTTTTTTCCCTCTCTCCCCCCTTGTGGGACTTAATAATTACATCTGTATCACCATTATCAATTCTGTATTCTATATATTATCAAAAACTCTGGTGCATTTGACCAGGATCCTATTTTCAGCTTTTCTAAACTCACTGTTTAGATGTACCTCATCCTTCAGCCTCTGCTTATTTGTGCTATACTGCCATCATTTGTATTATTTTATTTCAGTTTAAACCTGGATTTTCCTAAGCAGTACATAGAAATAATTTTCTTCTGAATATTTTATGTCCAATTTTTTATCTTTAACATTTAGTTTTATATAATATATTTCAGAAATGGTAATTTCTGTTCCAAATATTCAGTTAATTGGTGATTGCTGAGTATTGTTTAAAACTTCAAGATTAATTTGTCAAAGGCTTTTTGTTCTTTCTTTTGTTGTTTGGTTGGGGCTTTTTTCAAAAATTAATTTTAAACATCCTCTAAAAGAAACAATCATCTATTTATGTAAGTGATAAAATGCACAAAACTTTGGCCTTGAATGTTCTGTGTTTTTTACTGGAACTTGATGTTCTGTATTAAATATCTCGTAGAACTTGACATTATAATTGAAACCAAGAAATAAGAAAGGGAAAACATGTTTTCTACACATAGTTGCTAATGGCTTTGGTATCTTTCTATTCTCTGGAAACTGGCAACTTTTTTTTTTTATAATATGTTGCTTTCTTTATTGACATAAATTTTCAGAAGGACATGAAATAGATACAGTTCATTTGTGCTTCATTTAATTGAATAACAAACACAATTAAAAACCTGGGATCAAAACAAGATGCCATTTTGTCAACATCTGAAACTGGCCAGTGTCAAGAAAGGAAACTTGCATTATCAGTGTAAAAATTACTCCAGATGAACTCCCAGAAATATGCTGATTTAGCTAAATGTATTTTTATTTGGTACCATGAAAAATTGGTCCATATGGGCTCAATCAATTAAAAATCTAATTTCAAATATGTTTAAATCCTTCACCATATAATTTTTGTATCTTAGGACTTTTTATTTTTGTTGGACAAAGAGGTCTTGCAGCCTGTTCCAAAATACTTAGCTACTATCTAGTCATTGTGAAATGGACTTTGCAGAGCTTTTTTCTATTGGTGTCATAGGAAAAAAGATTTGGTTACTATGTCCACTGAGGGGCATGGCCTAAAGACTGATGTAAGAGGAGAAATTAGTGCACTTAAGTTGCTTTTCTGTTTGTTTGCTTTTAAACAGGGATCTAGCATTTGCTGCTAAAGGAGTGGTTTTGCTCACAGCTGTGTGTTCCTCTCTTGTTACCACCTTCATTCCCGAAACAAGGAGGATTTGTGTGGATTCACTCCAGACTTGCATCAAAGAATGCAACCAGGTTAAAATTATGCTGGCTGAAAAAAAACCAGGAGGACTGAAGTAGTCTATGGAGCTAAGGGTATCACACTGGCTTGAAGATGTATAATAACATAGTTTATTGCTTATATTATGGTAGTTTTCAGAGCTGCTATGACAAACTAGTGTTAACAAAAAATTGTAGGCTCTTACATTATTCTTTGATCCTCACCAAAAAAGACTTTATTTATATCTACCTGCTACAAGCAAGATCTGATTCTTGTAGCAGTCCTCAAAATGTGATTTGCACCTTGACAAGAAACAAACTGTAATTTTTGTGGTTCCCAAATTACACTAAATTTCAGTAATACTGGGGGATTTGGATTTGTTTTCTCCATAGATTCCCCATGTCAGATTCACCTCATTTCACTCTGGATACTAAATGTGTTTAAAAAGGTAGTGAAATATAGAGACGATTTCAACAAAAGAAGGGAATATATTTTCAACTTTAAAATTGGAATTAAATTTACAACACAGAGAATAATATAAAATGTGGTTTACTTGCCAGTGTTTTGCTAGTTTCTGCTTATGTATGATTTCTCTGAAGTATGTCTTCAACTGAAGGAGCCAAAGTTTTGATTGAGTGATATTCAGTCTTCTTAGTATTGTCATTCAAAACAAAGCTTGCTTTTTGACTGAAACCATACTTGCTGAGATCTGCATGAGCTACTCAATAGCTCTTAATCCCTTGAATGTAATTTCAAAATTGATTTCTAAAGTTAATCTTTCCTTTCCAAATTAGGATTGTTTCATTCTGGAAAGCCATCTAATCTGAGTTCATATATTCTCTTCTCCCAGATGGAGACCATTCTTCTTCTTCAGTTATTTTCCTTAAGAATTCTCCTTCTTGTTCTATTAGGGAATTTACGGATCCACAGCTGTCCTCAAAGTTTGAATGTGATGACACACATTCTCATCCCCCTGGCTCTATGAAGTTGTATAACTTCTTCCCCCCATGGGTAAATGAAGGGTTTAGTGCATGGTGTCAGTGGCCATTGAAGGTAAATTAAGTATTCAAGGGTTATTTGATGCAAGTAACAAGACTGTTACAATAATTTATAAATTATATGCCTTTGGAAACATTCCGTCAGCTCAGGATTCTCTTCATAAATCCCACACAATCTGTATAGTCCTAATACAGTCAAAAGAGTAAGAACTGCAAAGTGGTGTCCCCCCCCCCCAAATTACCTCTTGCCACCCTACCTAGTATAAATGGACATCTTCTGATAACTTTAGAGTTGTGTGACATCACACCATCTTTGAGACTGGGACTGTGTTATGCTAACGTACAACCATTCTATTGGGTAATTCGGTGGGAAGAAAGTAAGTCTGCATGGAACTCATAGTTGATTGCACTGAAATACAAATATTCTTCAGCTAGTCATAATAATTAGCTACCATTCTAATGGCAGTAGGGTAAATCCTACCATAAGTTCATCACCCAAGTTTATACCTCATTTCTTAGATGAGCTTTTAAAATTTGTTTTGAGTTCTATACTGCCACAGTTAGAACACAACAAAAGAAAAAGGAACAAATGACAAGGGTAACTAGTTTGGGCATGTTTGTCATTTTTCTGGATGTATGTATTTTTGCACCATCTACCTCAATTGTAATACTTACTGAAAATATTTCTTTGGTTAACCCAATGCAATCCCAAGACTTTATGTATTTACAGGTTTTCTAATTGTGATTTAAATAGAATCTTTAAAAAATTGTTTATTTAAAAATCTGTAGAGCAATGCATAAGGGACAATATTGACTTGCACAGTCTCACAAATAGATGAAGTAATGAATTTTGATTCCATGTCACAATTTTTTTCTTGTTGAGTGAGCTTTGTTTCTGCTCTATACTGGTAACAATTTAATCTGATATGGTGTTAGTTTCTAACCACACAGGCAAATTTCCAAGAAAGACAGATATTCTGCTATTTCACCCAGTTGCTATTTCGGGACAGATTATCTGGAAATGAATGTTCTTTCTGCCATTATGTGACCCCCTGCCATGTTTTATTCATATGAGGAACTAAAAGGACATTTACAATCTGTTTATTATGTACAAGTGTAAAGGATAAGGGGTGATCTTGCCATAGTATTTTAGCGTGGTAATGTTCTATTTTTGGTGTTTAACATAATTAAATCTAGCGTCATTCACAAAGAGAAGACCTAACCTTGAATGTTAACAGAGTAGCTGGAGCTCCAACACTAACATAAGCATGCCAAGCATTTATATCGGGCTAGATTACTCACCACTGTTCAAGCTAAATGACACTTTTATTCTCTAGATAGTCCATTTGAAAAAAAAGAAGTCAGAGGTACAGAAAAATGGGAAAAGTTGCTAATATCCTGGTTTGCAACACTTGAAAAACAGAAGCAGATCTTAAAAATCCTCACTCATTTTGCTTTGATGTGTTCATTCTAGAAGGACGGACTGTGACACTGTGAAAATTATATATTATATAGTAGCATTATGGCATGCACAGAACCTTTAGCAGACTGCAGTTAGGAGAGAAAGACAAAAGAGGAAGGGAACATATGTGCAGCATTGGGAAAAGTAAGCAGAGGAGGGCAATCCAAAGGAAACAGATAAGGAGTGGGAAGAAGAAAGGTGACACCTGGTGTCAGCAAGAACTGGAGGAGACAACAATAGGATTTGTTTGAAGAAGAGTGGTATAATGTCTTTCGTTTCACAAACTCTGGTGAGAAGGAATGATTTCAGAGGGAAGTTAAGCAGAGATTTGCTGGCACTGAGTCTACAGATGTTGGAACAAAAAATGCAGGACTGCTTTTGATTAGAAAGGGCATGAACAAATAAATATTGTAAGGCTTAATTAATTGATGTCTGTAGGACACTGTTAGGGTGTTATACTCTGCCATTTTCTATAACTGTATGTTAATATTTAATTTCACCAGTTGACTACAAACAGCAGATTTAAACTATTACATGTTTAAGACTTAATGAATAAGATACAACACTTGGTATCATGACAGAGTGCTAATTCCTGTGCCAGGAATCTAACATTTTGTCTATCTTACATTCTGTAATAGTGCATACGTGCAAAGTGTGATGCTATCCTCTAAAATAGTCTCTCTCTCAGAAGGAGAAAAGTTTATTCACAGATGTAAAGGCATCAGGTCTCTCTGCTGGTGCTGTATGGAAAAGACAACATCCCTGAAAGCTTCACATTCTCACATTGTTGGAGCTTCGAAGTTTTGTCAGGTGCTGGTGACTTGGACCTAACACTGAGTTGTAACTCAGGAGACAAAACAGTTGGGAAACTTGGAGAAAGGCTCTAAGGGTCAGTGAAATTTACTGTGGGCAGCTGCTGCTTCAAAGCAACTCGCTATGCAGAAGCCTATTAAGTAGTAGTAGGTTACTTTCCTGCCGTTTCCCCAGCATGATGGATGACGTTCTGAAAAGTGAAAGGACTTCCTGTGCCACAGAGGTTTTCCCCATGACTTCTTACCCAGGCCCAGTTGCTTTCAGCACACTGACTACACTCCTATCTAAATAGTATTATGGATCTCTCAAAAAAAAGTGCTTTTCTGCTGGTAATGCTAAAAGGAATTTGTTTTCATCCATGAGAGGTGCTTGAATGCCTTTATTTATAGATGGTCCTATTTATATTGTAAATCTCTATTTACAGTTCGAAACAGCAGTAAATTCTTACTAGAAATAGGTTCAAGCTGCAGAGCTCAGATTGGAAATTAATTTTTCCAAAGTTTGGTGTACTTGGATTTTGAAACTGAACTTCTTACTATAATATGAATCAACAGCAGAGCTTAGAACAGTTTTGATTTTCATAGTATTCATAACTGAAACTCTGTGTTTGTATATGTCCTAATACTTAATATTAACCTATTAAATTGGAGTACACTTAATTTATGTTAGGGTAAATTCCTTGCTTTTTAATAACAATGTTCTTTAGGAAGATAAACACTTCAAATATATGTGAAACTAGCAAAAATCTGCATGAGATCAGCTAAGATAATGTCTTATAGGCCAAAATACTTGATGACCCAAATTAAGATACTTATCTTCTCTTTCATACTTAAAATAGGGAAATGTAAATATTGATTTATCAGCAAAGACATTGTAACTGTGTGGATGTAGGCTTTTTTATTTTGTGTATATCACAGGGAACAAAACATATAACTAAAAGAGATCTCATTGGGATTTTTATCATTATATACAGATATGTTCGAAGACAATGAAAAATGTACTTTTAAATTCTAAATGTTTCAAGATAAAAACCACGGCCAAGCCTTCAGCAGAAGCTTTTGCTGGAATTGTTCAGGAATGTGAAGAAAGGAGGCTCATGTAATCCTGCTGTGTCTCTCGCTGCCTTCTGCTCCCTCCCCATCATAACTTTTTCATTCTTTTGCCAATCTTAACCAGATCCAGCAGAGAGGTGGAAGCCTCAGAATTGCTCAGCTTCAATAAATTCTGTGAGAACAGGGTGAAATAGGAATGTATGCACTCGCTCAGGGCAAATGTCTGGTTAGCTCCCTCTGACAACGGCCATAAGTAGATGGTTAGGAAAATCATACCAGAACAGAGCAAGTAAAGACTGATACTTCTTCCAGTGTGTTTTCCCAGCTTCTGGCTACCACTTTATAGCCTTCTTGCACTCCAGCTCTATCAATCAGTTTAATCTCATCTTCTTGCCAACTGTCATCATTTGAGGTAGCCTTGAGAGGTACAACTTCCCTTTATGAAGGCCATGTTGAGTTCTCCCCTTACAGAATTAGTAGCACATGAACAAACATGATATCCTTTACTATTCATTTCTAGGGTTGTGCTTGGTATGGAAGTTAGACATTTTGTGATGGGGTCTTTTTCCCCCCACAGTTCTGCATATCTGATCTACAGTCCACATATGACATCTTATTTGCTGCTTCTCAGTATCATTCCTTCAGCTTGGCAGAAAGAAAAATTGCCTTTTGTGTCGTTCTTTCCTCCTCACTTGTGTTAGCACAGGCCTTTGTACAGCTGAACCAGTGAGAGGAGAAACTGCTAAATCTGAAACCCCAGGATCACAAAACACTCATGTTCAGCACTACTTCATTGCTTTCTTCATTAGTTTTTCTGAAAATTTTGGTGTTTCTTTTATTGGTGGGCAAATGCACACACCCAAACATATTTACCCATGTTTGTATGTGCTTGTGTCTGGGGTGAAAAATGCTTTCATTTCACCTGTTGAGTTACTTAAAAGAACTTAATGACTCCTTTTACATTTAGTGCAAATAAATTGTGGCTGTTACAAAAATCAGCCTCAGTAACATCTAACCCAGCACATAGAAGTAGTTTTGCAAGTAGAGCTGAGGTTTAAACTAAAATGTATTTTGCCTTCAGTTATGCCACTTTGAGGTACTTCTGCTCTTTGCTTGAGGTTCTCCCTTGCACAGACTTGCTACATGGCAGCTCACCTGTATATTCCTTGGTACTTTTTGCTGAAAATCAGCCAGGTTACTTAAACAATTTATATAGTATTGTGCCTCAGCTGACAAACAACTAGCTATCATAGGAAAGGATGGTCTTGTTCCCTTTCCTTCCTTAGATATTCGTTGTCCTTTAGGTGTAGGGCTCACCTGACTGACAGTGGCGGAACCTGCAGTGTTCCATGGTGAACCAGTTCAGGGAACAAAATTAGAATAACACTGTTCTCTTGGTTTGTAAGATGAATTTTTCCTGATACTTTTAGAAAATTATTTCAGGAGATATCCAGGGAACTACAGAGGAAAAAATTCGGGATCTGTGCTATGCAGATTAGCAGGAACTAGAATCAAGACTACAATTAGTAAGCGTATAGGAAAAGTCAAAATGGCCATAGCAACAGGAATTCAAATTATGGGAGTTCAGAGGGAGTCAAAAGAAATGTGTACAAAGAATGTGGTCTACTTGGATTTTCAAGAGACCTTTAATGAGAGTCCTTACCAAAGGCTATTTAAGAAAATGACAGAGAATACAAAAAAATTATTGGCACTGTATAAATAACTGAATAACAGGAAACAGAAACCAAGAGTGAGTGGTTAATTTTCTCAGCAAATGGAGATCACCAGTAAGTCTTCTCAAAGAAACAAAAGAATAGTGAGGTGGTGGTCTATGAATGATACTGTTACAGAAGGAAATTAAAACAAGTGCAAACTATAGAAAACTGCAAATGGAGTTTACAAAGTCTGTTGAATGACTTTGTGATAGAATGTCAGATAAAATCAATGTAGGTTAATGTAAATTAATAGACAAGGGAGGTGGAGAAATCCTAGCTTTGTGTATGAAAGGACAGACCTTGAGTTGTCTTCTGTCACTCAGTAGTTAGATCTTGGGCTTATAATAGACATATTTCTAAACAGAAGTAGAAATATTTGCATTCTATTCCTTTAGCAAAAGAGGCAAATATAAATACTAGCCCTGCAAAAACATTAGTTTAGTATCAATCAAAAGAAAACAAATCCAATGTTAGTAGTTATTTGGAGGGGTACAAAGAACAAAACAAAGAAAAAATTTCACTTTCTTTGTACATCTGTTACCGTATTCTGAAAACCATATACAGTTACAGTCCCCATCTGTCTCCATAAAGATATGTTAGAGAGTGGCCAAATTCTGAGACTGGTGGCAAGTCTAACCATGAAGCAATACCGTACAGGGAACATTTAAACAAGTCAGGACTCTACATTTGTAAAGAAATCCTGAGGAATATGAAATAGAAGGAACCACCTCTGGTGTGGGGTATCCCTCAGCTGTAAATTACTGAAGTCTGTTGCAGGGGGGAAGGGCATCACTCTGCTTTTTCTGTTCTTAAACCCCTAAAACATCTGCCTTTGGGTACTGGTCTTAATGGACGTTTGATCTGACCCAATACAGCCATTCTTACGATTCTGTAGTTTGACAAGCTGAATTAGCCCACAGTGTGGTCAGGTTATGCAAATGGAGAAAGAGGAGTGACAAACTCTGTCCTCAGCCTATTTCATGCCCTGGCCCTCGACAAGTTTACTGCCTTTATTCTAGTGTGTGCAGTTGCAGACCAAGCCCTGCCTGTAACTGAATTTCAAGAACAGACTATCAGTTGTTTTGAAGTTTTTGCAGTCATTCCTTAAAACATGCATTGAAACTCAAGAAGTTCAAATGATACTTAAATTGGAAGAAAATCAAAATAGTTGATGACATGAAAAGCTCAATTAGGGGGATAACAATGCTCCTTTTTCTGGTGACATGATAATATAACCATCCACATGTCATTACTCCAAAATCATATCACATACGAGATTGCTTTTAAGAGGCATATTCTCTGTTTTTCTTCCACCACCTGTATTTCTTTTCCTGCTATCATATGAGAGCAGAAATAGAAACTCTATGTGCTTTTCGTGTTTCTCTCATGCTCATGAGGCAACAGGAGCAGAATTCTGGCCAGATGTATAGATTTGCAGCACCGGTATATGTATTGATAAAATGTAATCTTTTTAAACAATACTGGTTGTAGTGGCCACATGTGCTGAATCATTTTTAGGTCTAACACCTAAACTCCATCCTAATTCTGGCTTCATGCCAGCATTCATGCTTCATGGAAGCATATACAGGACTTCTTCTGCATTCCCAGATGTGCTTTGTGTGCTTTCCTATCCATAGAGGCTTGCTGCCTCCAAATTAGTAGAAAATCTGCAGCACATATGCTTCCAGAAACTGTGTCAAAATATGATGATTTAATACAACATTCCTTTCTGATTAGGAAAACTACTTCCAACAAACTATATGCTTAAAGATTTTTATCAGACATTTAAACTACTGGTTCGGCTTTTAAATTCTGCTTTTCTTGGCTGTATGTTACCTCATTCAGACATCTCATACAAGGAGATTAATTTTCAGCTTGCAGAACACTGATTTAAAAGCATTCCCCCCTTTTATATTAAGCAGAGAGAACAGCTCATAAATTAACACTTTGTACCATTATCACTGTTCTCAATGTCTGGAAGGCTTTGAGCTGCCTTTGTACAAATTAACCATATTAATTATCAGTCAGACACATGCACATAGAAGATATGTGATGATCAGTATTTTGTGCAGTGGGAGTACACAAAAGCTATTACAGTTCCAAGACATTAAACAAAAGTGTGAAATAACTTAGTAGAATAGAAACATAAGACAAAAGGATTAATTCAATGAACTTTACTTTGGCAGGGCAGATAATGGTGTTTGGTTGGGGTTTTTTTTCAGTGGTGATCCCAGGCTTCTGGGCCTTTAGCAGTAGAGTTTTGCCCCTCATCCTCTTTCCATTTGAAGATATCTGCCCCTTCCCTTTCCTTTCCAGAGAGGTCAATCTCCAATAGTGTAATACGGCAAAATCTAGACCTTACCATCCCCTGACTCATAGCAAATGTTAGGTGTAATGCTAGTTTCACAGGCAAAGGTCTCAATCTGGTTTTATTACAATGTTATACAAAATAATCCAGTGTAAGAGTAGTTTTACAAAAGCAGGCTCCTGCAGATTACATTATAATAATTTGGAAGTGTAACTGGTTGAATGAGCTGCTGAAGTGGAAAGCTTTCACTACAGAAAAGAATTAATTTTAAAAATTTTAATTTATGCTTATCCCTCAAATTAAAACCTCTTGTAGAGAGAGAAACTTTTTAGTTTGGGAACCCTTATTTCTTCTTACCTAGTGAAGAAGAGGGTAGAAAATGGTTCCGCAGATGTTTGGGGTTTTTTTTAATAGTTATGATGTCGCTCTTCAACTTGTTCATTGTTGTTCAGAATTTTCTTCCCCAACCTCATCGAGATTTTTACACACATTGTCTCAGAAATCTTCACATTCACCCTGTTTCTGTAATATCATGTGTAATCACCAACAAAGGTACAGGCATTTCAGTCCCACCAGGGAGAGGACATAAGATGATTGACCTTTGGATTAACACCAGCCCCTTCAATGCAAGGTGATGAGTTTCAATCACTTAGTTGAATTTCTCAGCCATTTTTGTAGAAATGCTAGAAGCTAGCACAGCATGTGAGTAATATAATATAGAACTGTACTAGTATAAATGCTAGCTTAGCTGTGGAGGTGGTGAACAAATGAATTGCTAGTGTAACCTAATACCTCCATTCTAATTTGATGCTGTGAGAGGCTAGAGGCTATAAGGAGGCACAAAGGCAAGATACAGATTTCTGTTTAATGCAGTGTTTGATAGCCACAGAATCTGCACTTGTAGACAAAGCCAAGTAAAAGGAAATAACAACTTTATGGACTGGAGATATTTTGCATGATTGTTGCTGCCTAAAAAAAAAAGATAAAAAACAGGATGCAGGCCAGAGCAAAGAAGTGAGGTGGTGAAGCATGGAAGAGATGCACAAGTTAAATGTGTCAAATATCAAATATGAAATTTAGTTTAACTCATGCTTTAAAGAATCTTAGTCTGTGCTTATGAAGCATTTGCACTGTGACTATCCTGCTATCTTCTTTTCATAGCTAACTGCTTACATTCATCCAAAATGCTGTAACAATTTATTTGTTTTCTTTAGGATCAACTCTTTGAATCTACAGGACTTCAGTTTAGTTGTTAATTCCCAGGTTCTTCAGCACATAATTCAGAGTCATACTCCTTGAGTGGAGTTATCAAAGTTACCAGTTGGTGATTTCCCTGTTACTGGCCTTTTTGAATGGCTTGATTTAGGTTTTTTTTTTAGCATTTACCACCTTACTTTCCAGATCAGGAAGTTCTTTGGGTTTTTTTAATTCCCTGGAGTAAAAGGAGAGAAGGAAAACTCTCCTGTTCCTTCTGCTTATAGTCAGAGCCTTAAGGGACTCAGAGACTGTGGAGCTCTGTGAATTACATCCTTGTATGCATATGCAAGGAGTCCTTGGGCTGCCTGGCATTCATTCAAGAGCGATTACAGCGATTAATCTTTTAACTTAAAGGTGCTAAGAATTCAAGAGATGACCAAATGCTTGAATCTGTAAGTAAAAAAGGAAATAGTGGTTCCTTTCCAAACCTTCTGAATCAAACTGCAGGGGTTCGTTTTGTGAACTGAACCCTGCAGGATTCATACAACTGTAGAGAGAAATCTAACACCTAGTCCAAGTGAAACAATTTCAGGATCCAGCAAAGAATTCCTAAACCACACAAGCCATAAAACTTGCTTTGTGAAGGTCTTATTTTCTGTTTTAATATTTATCCATTATTGTCTGTGTCCTTATTACCAGTAAGTGACTGTTCTTTACTTCAGAAGAAATCATAAAATCAACAGTAAGGTTTTCTTCAGACAAACTGTCCTTGAAGTCTATCAAAGCTGGAACTTTGCTGAAGTGAAATCTGAATGAGGGTCTCGTGTTATGACCTTTAATGACTTTTACTGACTTTTTAATAAAGCATTTACAGATATTTAAATAAAATTAGTAGAACTGTGACCTGAGTTAGCATTCATTTGTTCAGATTTCTGATTTCCTCGTATTGAGGGCCCTTTAGGTTACGAGGTGAGGACTGAAGTAATTGTAGATGGTTAAAGTGTGCCAGAGTAGGTTATTGAATTAGTGATGTAAGGGAAAACATAAATAGAAAATGTAGCTAGATTACAGGAAATCGGACACACTTAATTGATGCACTTTGAGAACATTATGTACGTGAAAGGAAGTTGAGACACAGGTTTTTGTTTCAGGAAGTCAGATGAATATACCAAAATGTATAGTTTCTCAAGAATATTGTAAAATCTGTAGAAATTAAGCTCTGTGCCTCTCTTTCTGTCTCTAATGGACAAAGTCAAGAGGATAACTCTCAAAATCATGATATGCTTACATATGCTATTTGAAGTTATGGGAAATAGACTTTGAAACACTATTGCCTGTCCCACCCTGAAAGTTGTATCTTTCTTACCACACAGTAACGAAGTGATAGTATGTTCATGCTGTGGCATGTTATAGCTCTCTCTCAAATACAAAGTTCATAAGCACTAAGCTGAATATAAATTAAATGATTGCAAATTAGGAAAGCACTATTTTGTGGTAGGGAGCTCTGATGTAACAAGCACTGCATGTCTTCCCTTATTTAGCTCTGTTTGGGTTTTTTTTTTTAATATATCCTAGTGACAGGGAATCCACAAGCACTTACGAAATCATTCTAAAGGCAAACTAATATTGCTGTTTAGAAGTATTTTATTTCTAGTTTTAATTTGTCTCGCTTTAGTTTCCAGCTTTTTTTACACCTTTATCCACTATGAAGAAGAGTCCTTTATTATCAAACACACCATCCTGCAAAGTACACATGAAATCCAACAAAGTTCTAGAATCACATTAAGAAACAATGAGTAGGTATTTTACCTCACTTCATCATACTATTACTAAAAATGTTTTTGTTTGCTCTTAATTTGGAGCATCTTATAGGTGAACATTAATGCTATTTTTTAACAATTTTTGAACAACCTTTGTGCAAATACATTTCTATATTTGCTAGCATGTTATAACAAAATAAATGGTACACGTAGTGTGCAGTTCCACCAGACCTGGAGCAGACATGGAAAAGATATAAATGTGTCAGTATTACAGGAGGGAAAATACATAAATGCGTATGGTGACTCTCTTAAGTCTTGAGCTCAGTGTGATACTAATTCATTTTGGTGACATTTGCAAAACTTCTCCCAACATTAATAAGAAGTTTATAGTGGGTGGTAATTCTGACAGACACAGTGTTGAAATAAAAACTTGAAAGAATGTCTATCAGATTTTACAGGTGCACAGAATATGCATTTGCAGTTGATTGATGATCTTTTTGTTAAAGGTTGACATAATGTTGAATGGAATGTTTTGTTTATATATAGTGGTCTAGTTTATTGACCAGTACCAAAATGTATGACCAATCTGGGACTTCGTACAGTGTCTCTCTCTTTTTTTTTTTCTTTTTTTCCCCTGGAAAATTTTTCTGTATTTATCTTCTCTTCTGATCACCAGCACATGGATGCTCTTTGCTTCTTTTATAAATGTGATTATCTTGAACTAATTTTTCCTTTAAAAATATTCACTTGAACTGAAAATTTTAAATGAACATCCTAGAATTTTAAACAATATTTAGAAGAAGGATTCTGGGATTGACTTTCTGGGCAAATGGTATAGAACTTAGTTTTCCTGCAGCTTTTTAGTGGGGGAAAAAAAAACCCAAACAAAAACAAAAGCTCGAAAAACAGTTAGCATGTAATTTGACTAGATCTGTCTTCTAATTGGAAGACTACTTGTGTTGAATTTCCCTTAGAGAAAAGATATGTGAAAAAAAAAAAATACACAAAACTCTGAAGGTTTCTACCCATTATGATTGAAGTGGAAGAACTGGGAAAAATAGTGCCACTATTTAGTAAATCAGTTTGTCTTTTTCGTAAGATCAGATCAGTGGAAGATATCATCTTTAACCTTACTTCCAGTTCATAATATTGTGCTTTCAATTGCAGCAGTTAATTATCTAAATACTGAATTGTTTTTAAAATTATGAAGATGTATTAAAAAACCATTTTTGAAATCCATACAAAGCTTAAAGTTCTGTCTTAACAACAGCAAATAAGTTGTTGTTAATTAATGAGAAATGAGAACCTTCCCAGTTCTTCGGTCATTTTTATTAGCTAAAGTTGAAGTCTCTAGATATCTTTCAGTCAAAACTGATGTTGACTTCAAAAGTCAAAAAGTTTTGTTTGGCTTTGGGTTTTTTTTTTTTCAAAAGTTGTGACAGCACTAGCTAAAGGATCCTAATACCCACTTTATCATAGGTCAAGCTATGATCTTGTCTTTCTTGAGACTGCACATTTGTATTTGTGCTCAGGAATTCATTCTCCTAACAAGACAATCATATAAACAATCCTATAAACAGTGTTTATTCAGGAAGAAAAAAAAAAAAAGGAAATCTGCATGTTTGAGATATTTAGTTTGTTGGTCTCCTTTCATCTTTTTCTTACAATATAGGGATTTATATATGTGCAGTCTCAGTGTACTTGTACTGACAGAAAATTGAATAAGACAAAAAGGGAGATACTTCTTAAAAACACCTTCCTCTCCATTAATTGTGCCAGCAAAAACTAAAATCCGAAACTGTTCTGCCTGTCCTGCATCATTGAAGTATATGGATTGAGATAAAATGAAGGAAATTATCTGGTTGTAATCCAGCCAGTTCTAAAGATAATCTAACAAATAATGTTAAAAAATGGATAAATAAAAGACCTGCAAGAATCTAGGTTTCAGATAGGACATTGTATCAGTGAATCCAAAAACATAGGCCTAAGTACTTTTCTTATTCTTCATACAGACAGAATATTTTATATATGGCTTATTTTTTACTAGACCTTAAGAAAAACAATGTTAGGGAAGTCAATAGCCCCCAAATGTATCATGTAGTCTTGTCTTATGGGCCTCTTCAGAGATGCAAGGGAAGTGTGATCTTTTCACCTTCAGTCTGGGTTTGACTTGTGAAAAGTCTTGGAAAATACCAAGGCTGCCCAACTGTCTCATTTCATTATATCTTATCTCTATGGGAAGAGAATTTCTTTTGATAGTTTGAGTAACAATTTCTCTCTGATATTCATTGTATATACTCCTATATATGTAAAATGTCTAATATTATATTCTTAGATTTTCCACAGGTATAGTATGAAAGTGACAATTCTGTCTGTGTCCCATTCAGGCTTTTGGCCACCAATATTTAACCTGTTCAAGAGTTGTTCTTGCTAATCGGGAACTACTTGAAAGAATTTAGCTAAATTATAGATGCTTTATACACCTGATTTTAATTCTGAAGGACATTGATTCAGAATCTTTTCCAGTCATATTCTGATGATTTTCAGGTTTCTACAATAAAGGTGAAGCCCTTTTAACAGTCTAATATTCCCACTTCTGTCTTCTGAATCCAGATCCGTAAAGGTGTGATCTTGATGCACTATATAGCCTCTGAACACCCTTTAGGGTGCTGTAATTCTTGTTTTCTCTCTTAGCACTGTAGCAAGTGTATGTAGAAATCAGACAGCAGTATTGAGAGGGAGGCAACAATCTTTTCTACTAAGACCTAAGGCATCATTTTCCTTGTAAGAACTAAGTTAAAGAACTGGAAGAATCACAGATTCTGTGAACTGAGGTGCAAGAATGGAGGACTAAGTAAAGGAAACTAACCATAAAGCAAAGTAGAGGGCTTTTTCTGTGCCCACAAAATTTTGAAATGAAAATTCTATGGTAATTGGCGCAAATAAACTTCAGTACAACTTTAAGAATATTTAAGTGTGGATCTTAGTTGAAAGAATTTTTGGAGTAAAACTCATAGTGATTTAACTTATTTAGAAAAAAACAACTTATCTCAGCATTTATGAATTCTCAGTATATGCTTCATTTGCATATTGGATGCTATAGGCAATGCTTACAATGTTTCTAGGATGTCTAGAAAGTAATAAACATCTTTTTTAATTCTGCCTAGAGTTTACCAGCATTGATTTATTAGGAACTGAATGAAAAGGCCTTTTGTTTTTCTTCTTTCTTTTTAACACATTCGGATTTGTTTTGTGTGAAGACTCAGAGTAGACATCAGGCTAATCAACTGAAATGTTATTTAAAACATTAGATAATTCTACACATTTAAAATTAATTTCCGAGGGAGCATAGTGAAGAAGCACTTAAAATAACGTTGACGTTTGTATTATTGTGGCTTTATGTATTTTAACATAGTTGCATAGTGTTTTGATCCTTTCCTTTACAGATCAAAGACTGCTTATCAATGTTGGTTTAGCTTTTTCTAATTGTTAATTCTAAATATTTGATTAATGATAATAGTTTCATATTGTAAGGTTTTTACCATGTACTGACACTTAAATCTACTCAAACTGCAGGCTCTTTAAAACTGTGAGCTTCTACAACAGTGGTAAAATTAGGTTTTATCTGCAAAAAGAAGTAAACTGTGAAAAAGTGTGGATATCAAATTGACAACTGTAAGTGTTTCCAGTGATTTTTCTTGGTTTTGTGATATTGCTCCAGTGAATACTTTGATCTTAATTAGGGCTTTGTGACTTTTGAAAGTCTTAGTTTGGCATATAACTCCCAAGTTCAGGAATAATTGGCTGGAGTTTCTGCTATTTATCACAAGGCAGTGCAGATAAACATTTCAGTAGTTGCACTGATTTGGATGTAAAAGCCATCATTACTGTCTTTTACTTTTCTGTTATTCCACAAATGTAAATCCAGTCTTGTATAAACTTTGTATAACATAGAACTTGAAAATAGAGAAACTGATGTTTTAGGACCAAAACAAACTCCCATGCTATAATGAAGTCAGAGTGTCAGCAGGGAAGTAAGCCTTTATCTGGCATGAAATTACTGCTGAAAAATATTTCAGTATTGTAATGTTGTTTTAAATAATCTGCCACCTAAGAATGTATATTGTATATAATATGTATTTTGTATGTAAAAACTTTAAGGAAAAATATTTGCAGGTATATATTCAGGCCTTTCTGTGCTCGGAAGTTTAAACATACATCAGGTGTATATGTGTCAGAGCCTGCTGGAAAACTCTATGTCATGCAATTCAGAGCAGACCTGGTAAATCTATTCATCATGAGCTGCAGACCACCACTGTGTTTGCAGTGCAAAAAGCTAGCCTTTCTTTTCTGGATAATAAATGATCACAGAACTGGAAATGAGTCAGACCTTTCAGACCAGCAAAGACAAACTATCTTTGATTCCAGTCCTCTTGATTCACCTGTACATATTCCATGTCTTACTCAGGTGCTAAGCAGAAGTGCTTTTTGTCTTCGAGGCTGAATGGTCCTTTAGTTTAAATTAGGGACTCTCACTGGTCTTCCCTGAGAAAGTAAAATAAATTTGCTAGTGGTTACTAGTTGTAAAAAGCTGTTAAAATACACAAGTTCTGCCTCATTTCCAGTGAAATGCTGTGCCTTAAGAACACTCGTTTATTGTTACACAGTATGCTGCCAGACAGTCCAGGTAGATGGAACCTGATTCTCTCTTTTATTGCTTTAAGCATTTCATTATCACTTGTGGGTTGTTTCAAAAGACAAAGAAAATATAAAGCTCCTTGGAGTGAAGTAGTAACTTGCAGCTGAGATTTTTCAGTGGGTTGTTGGGGGTTTTTTTGCAATAAATTGACTGCATTTGACCTTTGACTCAGGAGGACGTTATGGTTTTCCATTACTGAAGAAATAAGTTTCCATAATGACAGTGCTATCAGAGGTGAGATGTGTAAAAGAAGCTGTTAGGTAATGAAACATGAAGAGACACACATGAAATATTAAAAGCTTGACTGGGCAAGTCAGCCTGTGTCAATGTTAATGCTAAGAACATCTATCATAGCAGAAGCTGTGCCCAGTTTGTGATACCCTGACTGCAAACTAGGTATGTAGTCAGATTGCTGAAGTGGAGCCCTTTTTCACTGACCTGTTACAATGATATGAAGTGTTAAATGTGTTTGTAGATAAGCTGTCTGTTTGCTGTATCTAGACAGCAAACTGCTATTGATGTATTTCAGCCTTTGCTTTCCCAAAGTATTTTTAGTGATTTCTTATGAATGCTTGCATTAATTGTATAAACTTGAATTTTAGCCCTTGTGCTTTTTTTGTTCTTCTAATGATGATATTAAGACTTAGGTATTAACAATGGTGGGAAGTTGCAGAAATCACAACTCTTTCTTCGTATTTGAATGCATCGAAATAACTTTTTCACAGTCTTTTAATTTATAGGAAGTTATATCCATATTGAAGCAGACCTTAGAAAAGATTGCCTCCTCCTTAATTGTATTTGCTTGGTATTCATGCCTGTCCTCTCCTAAAGTGATGATGCTTTAATTGCCCAGCTTGCAACTGCTTTTAGGAAAGAGTAGGAAGCCTCACATATATCTGCTGTTTACTAGACTGCTGATTCTGGTTCAAAGCTCTTGACACTAGTCTTTGATCACATTGTATAGTAGAAAAAGGACTTATAAAAGGCAAGTGCATTTGAGTAAGTTCTGGAGTGCATTGTTAAAATTAGTATAGGTTAATTCTGGAATTAACCTAGCTGAAAAGAGTAATTCTGCATTTACAACTTTCCTGGTCTCTGTGTTAGTGGTTTATATAATTATCAGCTTGTTAACAAGTTCTTGGGGTTTTCATAACATTTTTTTTTTTTAAGATGAGCTGGAAGAATTTAAAATTACTTGTTCCATATAAATCCTTCAATTTTCAACATCCTGTTTTCTCTTTTAAATAGTTTCTATTAAACTCTGCCATGTTTATTCACACTATGTCTGTTTTAGAATCTACTTAAACTTTTTCACTATACTAACATGAAAGCAAATAATTATTTATTTTATCCTCGTAGTATCACTCTGAAACAGAGAATGACTAGCTTAACTATATGGCTGTGGAACTATAACATTGGATAGATTGAGTGGCATGCACAGGTCACACAGGAAGCCTGTGGTTGAGCGGAAGATTGAAACAAGGTCTCCTGAGTCTCAGTCTAGTCACATTTTTTGTTTACAGCTATGCATGAAACTGTTTGTTATTTTAATCCTCATTTAGTGATTATGATAGTCTGGGATTCTTTTAAAGTAAATAAAACTTTCTATAAAGCTTTAGACTAATCCCTAATCTTCATTGAAAAGAAAACCCAGACCAAAGCTGTGTTTTTCTGTTAGAATTTTTTTCTTAAACTCTTTTAAGAAATTAATTTTTTTTAATTTTGTTTTATTTGGGTTGGGTTTTTTTTTTTTGTGTTTGTGAAACTCCTGCTTCAGCTGAGAAAGGAATTTCTTGCTTTACAGTATTTTCCCTTTTTAGTCAGGTAGAGAGGCCAGAGATGCACAAAATATGAGATTATAATCCCATGAAGTTTGGGGGTGGGAGTGTCCATTTTTAGCTCAAAGAAACTGAAAGAGGGTGTAGATGTCAGTAACGTGTCCAGTCCTACGACAACCCCCCTACCTTAATGAGAAAGTGAGGTAAGCAGATGACCAGCAGTGGGCAAAAGTACACTAACCAAATTTCTCTGCCATCCACAGACAATTTTTTGTAACCTTCTCCATTACTTAAGTCACTTTATAAAGTAGTTCTGCAGTTTTGCATTGTTCTCAGCCTTTATATGGATCAGAAGGGCATATGCGTTTTGAGCTTGGTTGAAAGCCATCACATGTTTAGGAAGAAAACCAAAAATTTCCTCAAATTGGCACATCCTCACCATGTGCAT
>NW_009936086.1:0-37562 GCF_000696875.1 Nestor notabilis | reverse complement strand
GGTTCAGGTCCACACAAAGAAATTATAGTTATGGATAATTCCACTTTTATATATTGTATAAAAATCTAGGAATGCGTAGAACAAAAGGCAGTTTTCATATGTTCTATTCACATTTACCCTACAGCTCAGAATGTCTCATTTGGTTTGTCACCAGACAGATGTAATTCT
This sequence comes from Nestor notabilis, assembly GCF_000696875.1. Taxonomy (NCBI): domain Eukaryota; kingdom Metazoa; phylum Chordata; class Aves; order Psittaciformes; family Psittacidae; genus Nestor; species Nestor notabilis. The sequence goes on along the minus strand of NW_009936086.1, from coordinate 37,394 downwards.
GCTGTCAGAGAGAAATATTTTTTCTTTCTTTTGCTTGTTTCCAAGGATCATACTTTTTCTAGTTTTTTAAAATTCCTGCATTATCTGTATTTTACAAATACAGTGAGGGTAAAGGGTAAAGATTAAGTCTTTGCTGGACTCTTTATTCTCCAACTTTAGGAAATGATTAGTTAGAGTAACTTGTGGACTGTCCAGTTCTTATTTAATTATAAATGTCTTGTAAAAAAGAGTCAGAGGATGAAAATGGATTCCCCATACCCATAGCTGTGAAACTATTAACTGTCTTGTTTCTCTAAATGAAATAAATTATTTGATCTAAACTAGCTCTTGAATTTAAATAATTTGTTATTTATCTGTCATTGGCGGTACCCCTTATGTTGTAATTCAAAGTTTGGTAAAGTTCATATGAAGGATCAATCAATATTGTAATATCATTTTAAGTGTGTATTCTATAAAATCTAGGTTAAAAGGTGTTGCATTCTAGGAAGGAATTTGTAAACTTTTTTGAAAACCTTTTTCTAAAATTACTTTGATTGATTGTGTCCTCTGATGTTTGCTTTCCAGTTTCAAATACTTTGTTTACTTGTAAGAATGTTGACTGAAAGCACAAGCTGTAAGCATGTTCTGCTGACTTCTTACAGAATTTCAATCATGAATATGTATTGCAAGCAGTCCTACTAAACACTGAGTTTAGTAGAAAGGAAAGAGACTGAGGAAAAAGTCTTATACACCAAGGACAAATAATACATTATTTTCTGCTTGTTTTTACATTGCAGATAGTTACACTGAACATGCTGTTCATGCTTAGTACTTGAAATCAGTAAGACTTTTTCAGTGAAGAAAGTTTACTTAGTTCTGTTTTAAGCTTTGTATTTGCCATTTCTAAGCAGGAAACAAATAATATAAGGGATGTGCAAGAAAAAAGTTAGACTTTTCACTAGGAAAAAATGCGTAAGCATACTCACATTAACCTTATGTATGACACAAATATTTGATAATTTCCTCTGTAGATATGATAAACACTGTCTTAGTAAACATGTTACAATGCATATGGAAATAAATCTTTTTCTTAAAATACTGGGTGTCAAAACAGACAGAAAATGACTGCATTTCTATAAATATGGTTGAATTGAAATCCTGAACAAAATTTTGTGGGTTTAGAATAATTTTTCATTTCCTCAGTATTTCAATTTGCAGGGTTTTTTTTTTTGTTGCCTATTTATTTGTTTAAATCTTTTCGAAATAGGTTGTATGTATATTACCTAGAAAGAGAGATAATATTGTTATTGGTATTTTTTGATTCTTCCGATACTACAAAGCTTTAGACTTCATCTTTTAAGTCTTCTAAAAAGTATAACATAAGGTAGGATATTATCTGCCTTTTTTTTTATTTCCCCCTAATATGAACCTTAGTTGAATGAATTAGTCTTCAGACTGGAGCATTAAGAGCAAGTAAATCTGTTTGCTTCACTGAAGGCAAACAAGGGTGAAATGATTTAATGACAGGTAATACAACACCGTGAAGGTGTCTCACAGAAGTTCCTGTGCCTATGCCATGTTTCTTATGATAATAGTGGCTTGTGGTAACTTGCTCTAGTGCGTGTTCCCACAGAATTTTATAGTTGTTGCAAAACTAGTATGGGTTACTGTGTTCTACGAAAAAGAAAAAACCAAACCAAAAAACACCTTCATAAAAATGGCCATCCAGGGAAAATCTCTACTTTCTACATTTTTCTCTGATTCCTGAATCCATGGACAAGGATTGAGAGTGTTATAAAGAGCTTCAGCCAGTGTTTCAAATGCTGGAATAGAATAAAAAATTTTCTTTAGAGTATGCTAATTGAATGAATGCAAGTAGAAGACAATACTTTTAATTGTTTCAACAAGAGGTGTTACATTTCCTTCTATAAAAATGCATTCTAGTAGTCAGTAAACAAATTAACACTCCCAAAATCTTTTTCCTCTTCTCACATATTAGACTGTGTGGAGAGAAGTCCCATCATATGTCTACAATTGGTATAACTCTTTACTATGTTTCTGCTGCACAAGAAGGATCGGACAGAGCATTGGCTTGGTTTGAGCTTTAACACCAGCATCCTGAAGCAAAGTTTTTCATTTAGTCCTATATTGTAGGCTAATATGGAAAAGTTTTGGCAAAATTTCAGTTAAATGTTTGCCTGCTCCTATATTAAGAATTTATCTGAAAAAAAAATTTTTATATTTGCAAACTGCACAAGTGAGGGATCTAAGCCATGCATATATTTAGACTGAAGTATTGAATTAACTCAGTGGCTTAAACTTTTTGGTGTAGACACTTTCTAGTGTCTCAGAAACATCACACATAGTCTTTCTTTGTCATACTTTTTCTTAAAGACATCCTGGAGTACAATACCAAGACAGTCTGTTCAGAGCAGAAGGCTCACACAGCATTTTTTACTTTATTCTTTGTGTTGTCTGCACTACCAGTCAGCCTCTCAATCTGAGGCTTTTCTCCTACATCCTGAGCTCTTAAAAATACAATGTTTACATTCAGATTTAGAATATAATACCAAGCATTACAATGAATCAATTAAAAGATGTATTCAGAGCCAAAGGCTCTGTAGGTCTGTCTAAAGTACTCAGAGGACCTATAACAGTAATAAGTCCAACTCTTGATGTTTACTTGTCTCTTCCAGGAAATCAGTATAAAACCTGAGGTATATTTTAATGTTAAAACTCTAAAGAGGTAATCCTAGGTGTACTACCTTTATCCACTAGGTGACAGTACAGCTCTTTTACCTTTTTTTTAATCATCATCCGTAAGTGTTTCTTAAAAAAGGAGCTTGATACAAACTTCTAGGAATGTGTTTTTACCAACTGAAAAGTATGTGCTGTGCATGATTTCTTTAATGAGAAAAGCTTTTATATGGTGAAGAATTTTTCTCAGTATAGTTACTTTAGTTAATGCAAATTAAATTCCTTGTAATTGAATAAAAGTTGTTTAACTGTGAAGGATAATTCAGAGTGGCTTAATTGCAGACTTATAATAGATATGGAAAAGTAAATCGTGGAAGTAAGTGGAAAAAAAAAAGCAGTTTTCGACCCCAAGGTAAGATATGCAGAACAATTATACTTTTCTTTGTAGTATTGGTCTTAAAGAAAAGAGCTTAAATTAATGAAGTTTTCTTTAAGTACTAGATTGTGCAGTGTAGTTAACCCTTGCTTATGTGACTTCTTACAGTGATTTAATTAGAGATAAATTACTCACTTTTAGTACTCTATTTTATAAAGATTTGTCTTTTACTTGAGCACTTAGTTACTTTTTACTTCCTGAAAATCTTTGAGAAGTCCAAGCACTGGAAAGAAAAGGGGAGATAATGTCTATAGAATTGTATTTCCATTCCAAATTACATGCATTTTGAAAACTAGATAACATTCATTTTACTCTGCTCTGTACTTGGGTAAAGTTATGTCTCTAAGTGTCTGTAGAGGAATTCTGTCAGCCAATGTCCCTGCATAAGATTAAACTCACTGTAAAAATTAACTTCAGTAAATACATTTTTATATAATTAATTAAAATAATCCTTTATCAGGTATAGAGGCTTCAAATATTTCTGAAAGCAAAGTAATAGTATTAAAAAGCTCAAGAGTGCCACATTTAGTGTTTATAACATTTTTGATACATTTGATAATAGTACTAGGTTTTGATGATAGTACTTCATGTTACAATGTCACTTTGCACATTGTTTACAGCTTGTATAGTTGCATGTCCATACTAAATTGTCCTGATGCTTAATAAAGAAAAGGACTTTGTTACATAGAAGAACTTGTTGCTTTTATCATTCTTCTCCTTCACTTTGAGAACACATCTTTAAAAAGAATACCTAAATGTACACAGTAGGCAAGTTAAATAAACAAAATTAATATTTCTCATTAATAATAGAACATGCTAGTCAATAAGTAAAATGAAATAACTTTACTGATTTGTTGGGTTCTCTTATTAAACACCTTCTACATAAACCCTATAGAAAGGTCAATTTTTAATATTTAGGAAAAAGCAGACTTGTAACAACTTACTCCTAAAATGTTACTGTAAAAAAAAATCGATATGATTTAGAGTACTGATTGCCAGATGAAATTTTGACAAGATTTATGCTCTGGTAACTAACCTTCTTTCCCAAAATGGTGCAAGTCTGAATAGAATTTGGCCCATAAATGTTTAATGGCTGAGGACCATGTAAGGCTTACACATTCAAAATTTATGATAGAGCATTACAAAGGATTGCTTTGTACACTGACTTAGGATTTCGAGCAACATTAAAGGATGGTTTATTTCAGTGTTTCTAGTAAAATGCTGTTGTTCACCTTTAAGACATCATTTTATGTACATGTTGTGTATAATTGTTGTTTGTTTTCTTATTACAACATGGAGTATGAATATTTCATTTTAAAGAGTTCCTCCCTAAGTTCCATCACTTTCCCGCTTCTTCTCAGACAGTAAAGATCAAATACAATTTATTACACAGTCAATTGCATGCCCATTGTAATAAGTTTTCCTATTTCTTTTAGGCACACATCAAAATAATACATCCTATGACTGTACTACATAAAAGCAGTTCTGCACCTTTAGTTTAACCATAAACCAATTAAGCTTGCATACATGATTTTAAGCAATTATGTAGATTAGAGACACTAATGTTAAACAAAAAAGTTTCTGAGTTCTTGACCAAGAGATAAGAGACTGCAAACAGTACACTTTACAAAAAATGTTGCATTTTTCTGTAATTATTTATAGAATCAGAGTTGCAACTCTATTCATACTTTTATAGCTAAGAATGTCTGACTTCCACAATAAACTTGTATTTTGGGGATTTTATGTCTGAACTCAGCCATCAAATAATAAACTAGAGAAGCTGTGAGGTCTGTTTTGGCAGTGACTTTTTAAAATAAATATTTGAAAAAAAAAGCTCTGCTTTCTTGGGGTGTCCATAAATAGAAGTTAGTGGGTTTCAGACACATTTTTATAAACTTGTAAACCAACAAATGTTTTATTTTACAGGATGCAGTTTTAGAAACCTGTAGTTCTTACAATAATCAGTGTTAATGAAGTAGAATCTTATTTTTTTTTAATAGTTAGCTAGCCTCTGTGAATGCTTTTCCTAAAGCAAACTTTTCTGAGCCATATCATGCCATTAGTTTCTAAGCAGAACAGATGTTAACAAGAATTTTTTTTTTAAGGGAGCATGGTACAATATGGCTTCATGTACCAACACCCTTGGCCTATTTCTTACCTTCCTCATGTTACACTAATGACTTCAGTTAAGTTGCTTGTGATTTATAGCAGTGAAAAAGAAACATCAGATCCATCATGCTTTTCGCAGCTCCTACAAAATAGAATGTGAAACAATACCTTCACTAATAAAGTCTGGTCATCTCTGTTCCATGTTTCACACGAAAAATTGATGGCTTCATTCTGAACTTACGGAAATCTGTAAAAGCAAGGCTTTTTTTGTCAACTTCAGCAGGTGTCAAGTCAAGGCCTTTGTTCTAATCCTCCAAGGATTTATGTGCATACCGCTGAATATCCATTCATTTCACGTAAGCGAAGTCATGGATGATTTGAGTTTTTAGTTTTTAGCATTGCTTGTATTTTACTTACTATAGTTATGGCTCCATTATACGTTCCAGTTGCATTATTCATAATAAAGTTTTAAAAGCTATTTTTTATTCTCTGCAATTTTTAGTGTTTATTTCTTCTTTTCATAAACATGGACGAATTTGGAAAAGTGCAAAAGAAAAATTTCTTAGCATAAGAAAAAGCATGGATAGATGGAGGCTGAGAGTTAAAAATTATCATTGTTCATAGCATATAAAAAATTAAATATTAAGAGTAACACAAAACAGAGTAGGTGGAAGGATAGCAGATAACTGCAGTTTTTTAGCTGCAACACTTACCTCTGCTGTTAGAATGCCTGAGAACATCACGATACTGAATGTGTTTATCGTCCTGGTATCACTTGGAGGACAAGACATACCATTGGCCCCATTTTGCAGCAGAATGCTGGGGCACAGAATCTACATGCAAAGTTATTTGCATTATTTCAGAGGCTTACATGATTGCATGAGCCTCTGCTCTGTAGGTAAGCCATTACACCATCTGTTATCCCTTAGCTGAATAGCTTCTTGCTACTAGCAGGTAAAATTATCATACTGCAATTTTTTTAATTTTTATTTATTTTTTTTATTTATTTTTTTTTTGTCACCACAGGCAAGAATGCAAGTTTTTTATTTTAAGTAGCAAAAAATTTGAATTAATTTATCAAATTGCATGAGTCAGCTAAACAACAGGTTTGAAGTGCACTGTGCTTCCTGAGTTTGTTCCTAATACCATCCTGTAGTCTTGCTAGCTTTTACCCGTATACTCTCACAGCTGGGCAAAGCAGTATGAGCTGTGTTTAGTTCAGTGCAATGACTATATAAATAGACTAGTAAATAACACTTGCAACTAGCTATGTGGCTGTTGCAGAACACAGTTCCTAATCATGTTTCACTTTTAATAAAAGCTGATAAGACTATTAGATTAAAAAAGTGTCTAGTTTGGCTTCCCAGCAGCTGATTTTTAAAAACAGTAAAAATAGAAGAATCATGTATGTTTAAGATATCTGATAAATGTAACTGAAATTAGCCAATGGATTCTATCTAGTCCAACTTCATGCTTAAAGCAGGATCAGCTAGAATAGGTTGCTCAGGGCCATGCCCAGTTAGGTTTGAGTATCTCCGAAGATGATGGCTCCACAATCTCTCTGGGCAACCTGTTCAGTCTCCCCCTTACAGAATACTCTTACCTGAAACAGAATGCATGACCTAGACTAGATGTCCCAAAATGCTGTCCAGCTAAATGTTATGTGTGCAGTGTTGGGGAATCCACCACATGCCTGGGGAGATTCTTCAAATGGCTGATTGCTCTCATAGTGAAAAATCTTCCTCTTGTGTCCAGTTAGAATCTCCCTAGGATTAACTCATACCTGTTACCCTTCATCTTTTTCACGTTACTCCTTGTAAAAAGGGAGTCTCCATCTTCTTTGTAGCACCCTTTAAATGCCATAACATGGTGATATGGTCTCCTCTCAGCCTTGTTTTCTCAAGGCTGAAAACCCCAGTTCTCTCAGCCTTTCCTCGCACAGTAGGCTTCCTAGACCTTTAATCATCAGAAGTTCCTGTATTTCAGTTTTCCCCTTGCCTCTTGTCCTGAGAACTGGGCACTACTAGAAAAAGCCATCCTCATGCCCCTTGAGGTATTTATATACATTGATAAGATGCCTCAGAGTCTTCTTTTTGCAAAGCTGAGCAGTGACAGCTATCTCAGCCTTTTCTGGTATATATATCAGAAGCTCCAAGACTTTAGATAAGCTTTAGGGCCCTTTGTTGTATTCACTTGTTTGTCCATGTCTCTCCCGTACTGTTCACATGCAAGACTGTACATGTTTTCTGTAACTGTTCTTACAGTTCAGTACAGTTGAATGTATGTAAGCTTCACTTAGTAAGCAATAGGGGTTTTGTATATCAACCCAAAAATTATGAGGCAATGTGACTTAAAAGTATATTTGAATTTTTACCTGTTCTAAAATATTAAGATGTGCAGACGCTAGAGGAAGGACTATTAGCTAACACTGTAAGCAGAATACTTCGCTGGTTATGCAAAGGAACAGCATCTTTTCTGTCACTAACAGCACTGTTCATTATTCTGGTTATGTGAATGCAGATGAAGGAACTGACTGCGTTGAAGAAAAAGCATGTTGGAATCCAGTCATGTGATCATACTTGAATTTTTAGTGAGGTTTAGGCAGCCTACTGACTTTTGCATAGAAGTGCCCCAAACTTTCTGAATGTATAACTTTACTGTGTTTCTGAGTACAAAAGAGAACAATGAAAGTAATATATATGACTATATAAGATATGGTCATAACTTTGATTACATATTACATATACAAAATACAAATAATATAAAATATGGAACTGTTTATAAATATAGAAATGTTTAAATCCTCCCCTTTAATTCCATTATGCTCTCAGACATAAGATGTCACTTTATTCCTTAGCAGTGCACTATGCCATTCTAGAAATTGTTCTGTAATATGGGCATAACATTCTTTTTACTGATTTGAGTAGTTTAGATTTGAAGGACAAATGTAATGCCTATGAATTGTACTCATTTTTAGATTTTCGTGTTGTAGAATGGGTTCCAGGAAGAGTTACATGCTCTTACACCTTATCAGATTTGATTTTTTTTAGGTATTGCTATGCCACATTTAAGTTAGCTGTCACTTGGTTAAAGACACATGGTGTGTTCAAATACAGAAGTGACAAGTAGTAAAAAAGCTTAGAGAAAAGACATAGTAAAGTCAGGTAGACATTTGGAAACAAAAACAATTCTAACCTACCAAGAAAATTGCCTGTGATGATTTCTCCAGTTTTGTCTAATTCCATAAATATTTAAATTTTCAAAATTTTACAGTGACCACTAGTTGGTGCGGCAAAACAGCTCTGAATCTATAACTACTGTCTGGCTATCATTTAGTTCAATAACAGGTGCAATTATTTTATGGAATAGCATTTTTACCAACTAAGGTAATCATAAGGAACTGTGCCCTAAATGGCATTTTATTATAAATCCCTCTCAGAAGTAGAAATTATTAAAAAAAAAAGTGTTCTGTAAGATACTTGTGTGTCAGGATTCTGGCTGATCATAATACACTTTAATATGCAAATAGCGATGGAAGAATTCTCTTCAGTCAGAAACATTTTCTAGTGAACCTGCAATTAGTGACCTAAATTAAAAAGTGTAATTATGAACTTTAATATTTAGCTAATTTAATTGAGGAAAAGACAAATATTCATTTTCTAATTAGTTGCTGATTCTGTAATTTAAAAGTAGAAATAGGAAAGAATTATTTTTAAACAATCTATATAAGTGCGTATGTACATATTCATGTATCTTTTTTCAATTATTTTTATAGCATATCAAATGACTTCACCTGGATAGATTACAACAGTTTCCTGAAAACTTTCTATTCTTTTGTTTTCTGGTTCTGCACATAAACTTAAAGATCCAGATATTTAGGAAAACTGAGCATCTGGAGTTGGGTCAGGATTTCAGGAGATCAGTGCCTGAGAGTATGCTCATATCCAGATCACCAAATGAGGGTTGCTTTCTTCTAATCACCTTTTTCACTTGCTTCTTGAGTAACATAAGCAGTTAATGTAAAGGAAATGGACTTACATTTGGAAGTGATTTACAAATATTTGAGGGCTAATACTGAGTACCAGTAATAGTTTAAAGAGAGGACCTGCCATTAAAGGACTTGGGAACAGTAAGAAAGGAAGTGCCAGGGCAAGACAAACTTAGGAGAGTAGTCAGTGGAAAACTGATAGAAAGGTTGGCAGTAGAAAAGCATTTTACACCATTTAGTTACTTTACAAATCCCAGTGAGATAATTATTCATTAAATCAAAGCTTCAGTTTTCTTCCCTTTCTTTTCAGGGGGTTCAGGAGTGGTAGGAAAAAAAAGAAATATGTAATGAAGGATCATGGAAGATGAAGAACATCTGTGGCTCAGGTTGATAAGGCAGATGTAGATTCACTTGTGGCTTTCAGGATCTACTAGTACTGATTCCCGCTGATTTGGCTCATTTTTCAATCATGATTCGTGGGTTGTGAATTGAGAAGATGCTTAACACTGATACTGGTGAAGCTCATACAGATAAACACTCAGCAGCAAAAAGCTGTTGGAATTTTCTCAGGCTAGAATTGCAGGTAATCATGGTTCCTTAACTAAATATAAGTTTTCACACAGAATGTTGAAGTGCTTTAGCTAATTATTTGAATCAAAGTAATTCTCATGCTCAGCTTTCACGCACAGTTTAAGAATTTAGCCAGGATATATAGTTTTACATAAATGTGTGAAAACTAGAGTAAGCAATGTATGTTTTGTCAGTGTTACAGATCTATGATGTTGTTCCCACTTCAGTATTTCCCCAGTTTGTGTCAGAGTCAATTTTAATGCATTCATATGATGGAGGAAAACTATTGTGGTTCTGTCTGCACAAAAAGCCTCTTTTACTGCATTACTTTTCATTTTCTTCTTAAGTTTAGAGAGAGATGAGTGCTACCCAGCATTTGTCAGAACTACATTTTTTGTCCATCAGCATATACAGGGCTCGATTTAAAAAGTTTGTTCTTCATAATTTTTTTTCTTTTTTACATTTGTAGATAAGTTTAATGGGTCTGTTCCATTAAAAATATGGCTACAGAACATCTACACAGGGAGATTTCATATGGCTCTTGTTACACCTGAAAAAGTAGTTTCATTTTCAGCACTAAATAGAGAGAGAACAGCATCAATGTTCATGGTTTTACATTTTAACTTACCAGGTGAGAGAGGTAGTCTTCAGAATGGTTGTCATGCTAGTTTATAAAAATAGAAAAACATATGGGCTTTCTAGAGCTGAACAGTCTGTGCTGGCTGAGTGCCAGTATAAGTAAAATGTGTAGAAAAGTAATGGCCCAGAGCAAGCTAATGAATGGCAGTGTCGCACGAGATCTTCAGGGAACAACAAGAATATGCATGTCTCAAATATTTATTTGTGCTTCTGGAGAACGTGCAGTGTATTTTCTAATGTACTTGAGGAAAAAAAGTGTCTTCAACTGAAAACAAATATGATTTAAGTTAAAAGAAAACAGTAAGGCATAAAATGTAAAATTGGAAAATACCATTTATTCAGAAGTAACAACCTTAGTAAATCAAGGCTTCTGTGGGTTATTATGGTTCCTCCTGCTATGCTGTGCATATACAGATACAGTCTGATTTATTGTTCACAAAAATGGCAAGATACAACAGGTGGACAGCAGTGATAAATTAAGATGTAAAGAAAGGGAGAAGAATAAACAGTTATAGCGCTGTAATGGTGCCATGTGTGCAAATAGCGGTAGCCATCAGAATTCTGCAGTCCTCATGGGTTAAATGATTGTTACTTAAGTTTTACCCTTATTGTTGCCATTGTATAATGTATGCATTGCCAGATTCCTTGAATACCTTCTGGTGTGATTTCATCTGATGTTCACTGGGGAGTACTGCTTTGGTTAACGTTTATGTTCTCTACACACATCTGTCGTATCGCACGGATTCAACAGTTGATCTAGAGAGATGCAAACCTTATCAGCTAGACTTTGATTCTGAAACATGATGATGCTTATGGCAAATCAGTATACAATAGCTGTTTAACGAGAAAATGTCCTGATGGTTCAGTTTGCAAGAAAAGGGAAAAGAAAAAAAAAAATCTGTGTAGTGACAGCATTTGAGAATGTTGAATATTGAAGAACACACTATACTTAAGTTAGAAGAAAGATTGCTATTCCTAATACATTAAATTTCTCTATTTCTTCAAAGTTCATATTATTTTTAAAGTGGCAGCATAGGCTTGTTTGTTTTTCTAAAAAGGAGTACTTCAATACCAAATTAAGTGGATGAATGCTATTGTTTGAAACAAGCTGTAATAGTTCAGAAAGCTGTGTCACTTTCCTCAGGACAGTTTTCCCTTTCACAAAAAAAAACCTTTTCTTTCCCCGCTACTTTTTTAGTTAGAAATGGGGTGCTTTCCAGCATAGGCTTGCATAATGGTCATAAACAGTCAGGTGCGGAGGCACCAGCCATTATTTTTGAGTAAAACAGTGAAGTTTTCTTCATTGGGTCTCATGGTAGGAAACCAAATAAAAGTTGCAATCCAACCATTTATATATTAATGGCCCTGCAACATATACACAGTGTTTATTCATGTACCTATGCATATGCCATAAAAATGGTGGTAATTAGCTACACAGATGATATCCTCTCCAGTCTAAGTATCAAGTTTCAATGCTCTCCTGCAACTCAGTGGCAGAGGACTGCTTTCTCCAGACTTTTGTACTGGAATGGTTCCAGAGTGCAGGGCTCCTGGAGGTGGTCTTCTTCTAAAGGACTTCTATATTTTCTGCAAGAATGAATTCTGAGAATTAAGTCTCAATGAACAGACTGCTTTTATACTTATAGGCTATCCGAGATGGGAATGTGTAACATTCAAATTCAATATGTTGTCACTTACAGCATCTGCAGCATTAAGTTCTAAGTGTGAAATACAGGGAATATCGAAACAATTAGATATTAGAAACTGAGTTTTCTCACTGGCTGCTAATACCACGGTTTCCAACTAAATGTCTAGGTTTTTCAAGTCTCATGGGATTTTCATGTGTTTTGTAACTTGATGTTTCTCTTTACCTGAATCTGTCATGCCAGATACAGACAAAAACAGAGGCTGAAGAATGCTGAATGTAGGTTGCATACACTGAAAACAGGAATTTGGGAACTAAACTTAGAGCTTTAAATTATATGTTTGCCCTAATTCAAACGTAAGACTTGCTCTGTTAAAGTGAGGCTGTTAAAAGCACGGGTTTTTTAAAGTGAGTAATGACACTAAGATTGATAAAAGTAAAAAAGCCCCTGCACCCCAAAATTACATTAACTGCATTTCACTAAATGACTCTTCGGTTGATTTTCAAGAGTACTTTTAATAGCATTTAGCTTTTGGAACCAACATCTCATGTAAAATAAAAATAGAAGCAAACATTAAATGCTAGTAAGACTGCACTAATAACAGGATTGTGGCTGTTCTCAAAGTAATTTGCATAACCCTCATGTAAGGTATGATCTCACAATTTAAGAATTGTGAGATGATACATTAATTGATCATAGAATCATAGAATGGTTAGGGCTGGAAAAGACCTTAAGATCATCTAGTTACAACCCCCTTGCACTAGAATCATCCTGTAATGCCTTGCTCTGTAGACAAGGAGACGGCAATGGTTGCCCACCTTGAGTTTACTAACACATTTAACACAGTCTCCTGTAGACCCCTTGTCACCGTATAGGTGAGATATGAGCCACATCAGTGGTGAAAAATGTAGGTGGAAAGTTGGGTGGACTGCTAGGCTTGGGGAGTTCTGATCAGTGATGCAAAGTCCAGCTGGCAGCCAGTAACCAGTGGTGTTGCTCAGGGATCAATACTGGGACCAGTAGTGTTCAAACTGGATGATGGGATGGAGACCATTCTCAGCAAATCTGTGGATAGCGCCAAACTGGGTGGAGCAGACCAGGATTTTCTAATGTTGGACTAAATGACCTCTGGAGGTCCCTTCCAAACTAAATTATGCTGTCATTTAATGCATAACAAAATAACTGGTCTAATGGTGTAAAAAAGCACATGTTCAAGAAGGGAGTATAACAACTTGAAATTTATTTCTCTAAGAATTGTTATCGGTAGTTGCTGTAAGAAGGGTCTGTGTTACAGACTAGGTTTTCAGTGTCGCAGGTTCACATCTGTACTGAAGGACAGACAATGAATAAATGCCTCTTTGAGTTAAGGTTTAAGCTATGGCTGCTGCCCTGGCACTGTCTTCATCAGTAGAAAGCTCCTAGTTTCCATATAGCTTAATGTGAAGTAGACACTGTGAGTCTCTTTTCAGCCTAAGTATTAGTGTATGCCCCAGTTCACTATATTCAGCTTTGTATGTGGTTTTTGACCAAATCTGCACTGGTTTCTGCATAGGACCTTCTATGTAATTTCATATACAAACACTCCCTGACATTAGTGAATTCCATTTTCTTTCTTCTAATCCCAGAGTTTTCCCATGTTGTCCTCATATTACAGCCTTTTAACGAAATAAATAAGCTTTTCATTCCCTTGTTCCATGTAGCCAGCCTTTGGACTTCCAAATCTACTGCCAGCACCTTAGTGTTTGAGTAACAGGAAGTGGCAAGAACTGTGAAAACAAGGAACTCTGAAAAATTCAGGAACAGAAGATACCAGTAGCTTACTGACACAGCAAAGCTCCACTATGTTATGGAACTAGGGTCTAATCAGACATTGGTATCACACAGCAGCCCACCCTGAATCCACTGTGCTGTCCTACTGCCAGCAGTGTGATGAGCTGCATAGTAGCTCAATAGCAAGATTGCTTCTTCTTTTTCTTTGATATCATATCAAAACTAATCACAGCATTAGCTCTAAGGCAGAGTGGGGTATGTTCCCTGGCAGTTTGGGAAAATAAATACATGTATTTTATTTTGTTTTCCCTACATTTTCAGTGAACCAAAGCTGACGGCTCTGCTGTCAGTTTACCAAGCACTCTCCAAACCCTAACAAGGAAAAGGGGTCCAAAACAAACCAAAGGATGAGACAAAATCTGGTTTAAGTAGAATGCATGTAAAGTAGCTGGTTTTGAGGCCTCAGCACTAATTGCTTAATCTTGTCACTCATTTTTGTTATGCTTAATTATTTGCAAACATAGATATAATAAGGTAGCAAAAAGGAATTAAATTGGTTTTGTCTTTTAGTCACAGTCCTCTAACAGTAATGTAAAATGAAATTCTGTGTCTTTACGAACTTTGCAAGAATGTTTTGCTTCTACGCTATAAGTGTAGAAGCAGCATATATCATCATTTGCCTCCTCAAACACTAAAGCTGACCCTCACAGAGTGGATTTTGTAGGTCTACCTGTTCCTAACCTTCACAACCCGAGAAAAGGACAATACTTGAACTTGACAGTATAAAGGAGATTTAGCTTTGGGGGGTGGGGTTAATGGTTATGTGAAGAGAGTGAATTGTACTCTCTAGCTCAAGATGATGTGGAGAGGAGATTTGGACAACGAAGGATTGACTCTGTAGTGCTGGTTTCAGGATATCCACTGTTTAGATGCCAAAACCTTGGATCTGTAGAACACTTTTCAGATGCTGATTGCATTACACAGCTTGGCTCTGATACACATATTTTTGCAGGGAAAGGATGGACATGATTAAGGGATACAAAGCTTCCCTATTAACATCAACAGTAGTGTGGCCCACTACGTCATGGCAGAGGCATTCTCTACGGGTGAGGAAGACCCTCTAAAAATACCATAGCTACAGTGACACAGTTCTCCTTTTTTACTTGACATGTAACTGACCACCTGTTAGTGATTACAGATTATATTAAAGAAATAAACAAGGGATTATAGAATCCTTGCTTGTTTTGTGGATGCATTCTGTTATGAAAAAATAAAAAATGACATTTTATAAAACTTAGTGGAAAAAATATGTTTTCTGTGAGAAAGGATTCTTGGGAATTCATAATTACTTTCAGCATGCCAGAACAAGAATATTTGCTACCTGAACAATAAAAATCAGGTAATTTCTCAAAGCAGAAGTTGAAAATATCTATTAATAGAGTTGATGGTGATAAGTGCTTGTACTTTCAGTGGAAAATTATTTCTTCTTAACTGGTGGTATTTACACTTGTAAGACATTTGTCTCTTTGCAAGTTTAACTTACCAGCCTCCGTGCCTCAGCTGGAGGATTATTACTCTATGTTTGTGTTAAATACAGCTACACCTTTTCCCCTTCTTCTTCTTTGGTGGTTTTTGTTTTGTTTTGTTAATGCTGGCAAGCTGCTGATGTAATTAAGTTTTGGAAAGAAGAGAGGGTGTGGGTGCCTGAAAATGTTAAAGACAGGTTAATTCTAGATGTGGCTTTGCATGTTGACATTTCCCAGTTAACACACAGCTTCATAGTAGATTTCTCTTGAAACTTTGCCATGATATACTGCCAGCAAATGGGAGTGGTGAAAAATACTGGGAAGACCAGTGACTACTAAAATAACACAAAATAGTGGTGCTGTCATCACCTATTGCCACAATGTAGAATTCAACAAAAAATGCATGCAGTAGAAGACCCTAGAATATTTGACAGTGCTGTGTATACAGGCCACGTTCAAGAAAATATTTTAAATTTTATTTTGCTATCCACAGATACTTGATAATCAGTCCTTGTGTTTTAGTAGTATTGGCACCAAGAGCCTAGTTCCTTACTGGTTTACATTAGCAGACCTCCGAAATGCTAGAAAGCTGCTTCCATTTTAATAAGCAGGGAATTGGGTCCTGAATATCTTTTCATACAAAGCACTTGTCTTAGGCCTCATCTTGTAATTGATAATGATATTGGTATTATAATCCTACAGTAAGTGTTGTTAATTGGTGGGACATTGAAGAAGGAAAAGAAAGATGCATAGTTTTAGATATCTTTGCTGAGCTATGTCTGCTGCAAAAGTACTTTGATATGTGAAAGTTGAATATATTCTTCTTGAGACATCATTTATCATTTGGAATTTGGCCCTGTCTCCACTTTAGGAAAAAAAAATGTTTATAAGCTTCAGGGGAAATTTGAGACAGCAACAATTGTTCAAACATACATCTCATTGCAAGCTAATTCTAGAATTTTTGCATTTCTTGGTGGACAGTTGTCTCACTTTCCAGGCAATGGTCATCCAATACTGAGCTTTCCCCTGATGGCAAATTAACTGTTATTTTTGCCGAGTTTCCATGTACTACATGTGGGGTAACATCACTGATTTGAAACATGAGTTCACAGTCATAAGTTGTGTTTTACAACATATGCACTTTATGTTGTGTATATTTTGTATAAAATATTACTCACAGGTCATGAACAGAAGATACAAATAGGAATTACTCTGGTATTCCTGAAATGTTTCTGCTCATAGAAGAATTTCTTATATATATGAAATTAAAGCCATTGAAATTCAGTGAGGAAAGTGAGAGAGAGCTCACCCTAAGATAGCTGGTCACTTTGTGACTGGATGGTTCATCCCAGAGTTGGAGACTTCACAGTATCTTTTTTGCACTTCTATGTTTTCATAGCACTGTGGAGTTCAGCAGCTGTTCCAAAGCAGGCTGGTCTAAGTTGTTCCATGTCTTGCATATGTATTTTTGAAAAATTTGACTGTGTTTTTATCTAACCATTTTACCCAGAAGAATGATTTATGTTCACTGATTCAGAAAAAATAAAAATAAGGTTTTTCTCTGTGTTATATAAATGCTTTGTAATGGTAATCTTTTAGGAATGTTTCCATTCCTTCTGTTAGGTCTGTCTTCAGGCAAGGTTTTTTTTGACCTTTTTAATACTGTCTGCACAGAGTTCTAGTTTGCAGTTTTGGGGTCTCAGGAGTGTCCTGGTCAAAGATGACATATTTTCAGTGTAACGTGGAGAAATGCATAGAAAATTACCCTTATCTATATTACACATTCAGCATATATTATTGAAAGGCCATTTTCTATTTGCTTTCTTTACCTAAGCTGAAACTGGTACTGTCATTTCATTATTCATACATCTAGATACTTCAATATGTTTATATTGATGGTACAAAAGATGGCAAAAATCCTTATCTTGTTAATAACTATTCAATTACTCTTTAGGAAGTAATCATGTTAAACTGTTTTTTGAATCCCCTTGATTTCATTTTCTTTATGCATGTTACTTCTGCATGCTGCTAATAGTATATACATTTCTTGAAGAATAAAGTTTGGCTTCTAGCCACACCTGCTTGCTAGCTACTGTACATATATTGAGGCAGGCTACTTGATTCTTCATGTACCTCATCAAGTCTCTGAAGACTTGTTAATTTATTTGGAGATGTGATTAATTAAAACTTCCTTAGGGAAGACTAAAAGATTGACATTTGGGAAAATAACATGGAGGTTGCAAATTTCTATTACATAATAAAAAGAGATCAAGGGATAGTTTAAACTAGATATTCAGGTTTTGAGACCTTTCTACTTTGTATATGTATCTTTTATATAGTCTTTTTTCTGTTGTTAGCTAACCTTTTGTGAAAGAACCTAACCCAAAATCAAGAGAATTTTAAGCGGTGCTCTACACCCACCTCAGTGACTTTATATAATGATCTGTGTGATCAAGTACCAATAACCTGAGTCAGTTAGTATACACTCTAGCTGCTGTGTTAAACAGCTTTTTTATTCTATAAGGGCCTGAGTTTGATGCGAGCATTTAGTGCAGCTCTATGAGGCTATAATTAACAGGAACTGCTTGTTGATCCTGCAGCAATGACAGAACTTTCCCCTTAGTCAAAATCCTACTGGGAATTGGTTTGCATTCTGTGTGAAGTAGAGGTCTTCTAATAAACAAGATCTATGGAAAAAAAGAGTACTAGGTAGGGCAGGTTTGTGACTTTTACAGAAAGTGCTACAGCTCCTGGAAGTGCAATGTACTGTGCTGGTCAAAGAGGTGCTTGAATTTCAGTTTTCTTTAGGATCTCTTGTTGTGTGATATTTATTCATTGCAGTGTTTAGTAGTACACAAAGAACCATAAATAATGTTATTTATTTTCCAAGCTCAAGATCATTCCATTTTGACTCTCCAAATATTGAGCAATTTGTGCTTTTTCAGATAAATCCAAAATAATACTGCCTTGGGTAGCATTTCCATAGTGAGACCAAGGATTTCTTTCAAAGTCCTGTGTTAAATATTTTAAATTTGCTTGTTGCTGAAACTATTGTAAAATTATAGTCCTTAAGGACAGGTCAGAAGGCTTATAGACCGTTGAATGTGTGACAAAGAGGCCATAAAGAATCTGGTCAGATGTAGCTAATTAAAGGTAAATGAAGGACAGCTGCTTTTTATGTTTCCAGCACATCTTTGATCTGCTCTACCCCTCAGACCTCTGTGGACAAGGTAGTTAAATACAAACTAGGAGGCCTATTTTAAAGACATTAAAGCCCTCCGGGGCAACCGAGTGACAGTCCAAGCGCCATAAGCTGTTTGCTTTATTCATTAGAGAACTTTAAATGTGTCAAGAAATAGAATAATGTCTATGCTTTTAGATCAGCGTTAGCAATGAAGATTACAACAGCTCTGGGACATATGAATGGGCAAACTTCTTATGAAAACAAGTTTATTGAGAAGCATTTTACTATAACAGCAAAGAAAATATTGGTTACACATTTTCATTGCAGGAATAGTGATTCAGTATGCATTGAAATACCTAAAGCTGTAATGACACAAACATTGTGTAACCCAATGCTGACCTCAGTGGTCCCTTCAATCATATTTTAAAAAACTTCCTTTTCAGACAAACATGATGGAAAGAATATGTCATACGCGAGTGACATAATGACATGTAATACTTGCTGAAAAATTTATGGAGAATTTACATGATATATAGCCTTTCACTTGTGTCTAGAGACTCAGATACTTAAGTTTGTAAATTGCAAGTGTTTATTTTATAAGTCAAAGCTTTAATGTCAATACAACATCAGTAAAAGATGTAGAAAGACTAAATAAAAAAAAAACAGTCGGCTATAAAAAACAACTCTTTACTGCTAGTCATTTTGGAAGAAGTGACTTTGGCCAGAAGTATTTGTGAGTCCGACTCAGTATATTTTTTGAGAATTGTTTGATATTTTTATTATTTTGTAAATACAAATTGAAATGGAAATTAAGGTGAAGCAAATTCCTGTAACATTCTAACCAGTAAATTCTGGAGATACATTCTATAATGCTTTGATAAAATTTAAGAACTTGGAGAAAATATTTGATTTTTTTCAGTTTGTTTGCTGTGTTTTGCTCCATTTTCTTCTATGTCAGTACCTAAACATTGCACTGTTTGAGTGCATAATCAAACTGTCCGTGGTATTCACCCCCACTGGAATAACTTTGGTGTTTTAAAATCAAGCTGTGCAAAACCTAGAATTTTAAAATGTCCGTGTTGACTCTCTTTTTGACTATGCCATAAATGCAAATTTCATAGGCCATATCATACAAAGAACAGTTCTACGCAGCATTTTACTTCAAAAAGGCTCTATGTGATTAGCACAGTTGGAATTGATTGCCTATGAAAGTGCTGTATGCTACTGGAGTCTTCAAGGACCTTCCTTCCAAAGAGATGGAGATGTAGTTAGAAGATCTTCTGTGACTAGCTACTGATTTTTCCTGCATGATTTGA
The DNA here is from genome assembly GCF_000696875.1 of Nestor notabilis. NCBI lineage: Eukaryota > Metazoa > Chordata > Aves > Psittaciformes > Psittacidae > Nestor > Nestor notabilis. The sequence goes on along the minus strand of NW_009936086.1, from coordinate 17,534 downwards.
CAGTTCCTGCTAGTCTTACTACAGGTGTATTTAACTATACACAATTTAACTCTAACTTGATGCTCCAAATTGCCATAGATTTGCATACATAATGGCATATATATAAGTATTTCTGCAGCCAAGCCACAGACATGAGGTTAATCAAGTTGGTAGGTCTATGAACCAAGGACTAAATTTTTTCATTTTAAAATAAGTGGCAAATGAAAAATTCACATTAAACTGGAAGATAGCCTTTGTTTTTACTCAGCAAACAATACTCAGAGAACTTAAATGAGCATTGAGCAATTTAATTGAAGCACATCAAAACAGTAGGCAACAGTAAATAGAAATATGTGGTTGTTGGTAGCAGTGGTTATTGGTGAGCATAAAATAACGATTTGGCCCATTTTGCCAAAAACATTGTGAAAAGCAAACAATGAATACATTTTTGCTAAATTTAGAGTAGTTTGCCCGGATACTTTAAACATTAAAGCTTGATATTTTTTTTTAATCAGGAGCAGCAATACATCAATAAATTATTACAGAATTATACTAAATGTGAGAGAGGTACATACTGTGGACTGAGGACCCGTGGTTTCGGTTAGCATACTTACACAGGTTCCACTCACATTGAGTCTGCATCTGTCAGCTTGGATGTGTTAAACTGGAAAAAAAAAGCCCATACTATGGCAGAACTACTGTGAAAGGGAAATACAATAGCTGATAGGACCACTTACCTTAAATTTAAAGATACAATAAATGTAAGTCAAAAAGGCAACTAAAATATAAGAATAATCATATGTTTTTTTAACAGCCTTTATTTTTTCAGGGTTTTTTAACAAAGTACCTGGAACTTTTAAGACAAACATTAAGACCTTCCCAATATATTCCTTACTGACAAATGCTGCATTGCAAATGTTAGTTTACGTTGCTTTCATGGAGAGAGCTCCAAGAACACTGACCACTTCTAGTACAAATGTTACAGGCTGAACTTCAGAAATTTCCGCTGCTGAGGTCCTGGGATTTTTTGAAAGCTAGATAATCACTGTTTCCAACCCTGCTATTCCTCAGTTTCCATATAGCAGTGCTACACTAATAATGACCCAGCTCCTCCTGTAAGCATGCAAAACATGTCTTCTAAAATGTGCTAGGCACTGGTGGTCAAGCAAGAGCTCCTTCTGGGATTAATTGTGATGAGCTAACACATTTTTAAACACAGACATCTTTAGCTATACCGAGGGAAAAATCACATTTAACATCTTGTTTAATTAACATGTTTTCTAGTATATTTTCTTCGTGTAGACAAGGTCTCTAAGGAAGAATGACTCATGAATGCAGCATTGCCATTGTGGAGTAATTTTTGGAGTAACCTTCTATTTCTCCACATTTTCTAAGGAAAGCATTGATTTGACTCATTACCTAAAAGGTTAGTTAACATTTGTGAGGAGCTCCAGAGTACCATTAGTTAATCCTATACCACATCACTAAATAGAATCCTGAGCAAGAATTTTAAAAAGTGTCACTTTCTTAAGTGAAGGCTAATATGTAGATCTTTTCCAGCACTGTCCATGCATACATACTGCTTTATAGTTTTCCTTGGAGCCTTTTTGACACACTACAATTGAGACTGGCACACTGCATGACTGCCTCCCTCAGAAATGAGTGGTCGTTGGCTGCCACTGTGATCCTAGCATTTGCAGACTTTTCTGATGGAGAGGTACCCTTCCTGAGTAGGTAACAGCTTTATGTTTCTGTGAAGATGGCGTGGGACGACAGGCTAATAAAAGTTAGCCAGTGTAGAAATGATTGCAGGGATACTTTTGTAATTGGTTATGCTTCAAATAATGCTGTTACAATCAGGAAAGGTACCATGCCTCCTCTTGTCGAGTGAAATGTTTTAGCCAACAGACAAGCAGATTTAAGAGGTTATTTGTCACTGTTTTTATTAGGATACAAAGATCAACACAAGATTCTTTGTCAGACATATAATCTCAGAAGGAAATGCATAGTATGCATTAAATATTTATGATCATTTCTTGCACTGTAACTATATCTATGTAAAAGCCAAAATAAATACCAAGTGTTCCAGAGATACAATATACAGTGCCTGATGTGTTTATTGCTGTATTTTCTATGACCAGCCTTTTTTCTGTTGTTTCTCCAGTGACTGTGTTATTCCAGGGAAATGAGTAACACAAGGGGAGGAGGGTGCATAGTGACTTCTGTGCTGTAGGGGGTTCTCTGAACTAACACATGGATCATGCTCTACATCTCTTGAATCCATGTTGGAATCTTTGTTCAGAGTGTATTATGCAGAAAACATGTATAGGGTGAGCAACTTGGCTTTCTTTGAGAGACAAGTTAGTGTGTATCATGGGCACTTCACACTGTTCAGTTCATAGCTTTGAGGGTCAAAGAAGAGCTGAAGACAAGAATTTGTCCCCTACGAAGAACCAAAGTCATAATGATTCTATTCTATATTTAGCAAGTACTGTTAGCTAGATTTCATTCTTCAAGTATGGAAACACTTGGGAAGAAGATGAGGAGAGCTGTAATCCTGTGCTGCTGAAGTCTTACTTTCACTTTTGCCAGAAAGATGGTTAGAGCACATTTTAAACAGTCATAGTATTCTCAGGCTGTGTATGTTTATTAATACAAGATTTGTGTGTCTGATGGGTTAGAGGAACAAAGAGCAAAGGAACTCAAAATACCCACCAGTCATCAAAATGTTTGAAGAAAAGTATATGAAGACTGACAGTTTGAAATTTTAAATGTGAATCTTGTAGAGGGAAATGTAAGGCAATCCATAATTGGAAGCAATTTTAAAAGGGAAGATATTACTTGGAAAAGGGAAAATTTTCTACTGAGGAGGGTCAGTCAGGGGGGTGTCAGTATTTTCTGTCATTTTATTCCCTCCATGGGATCAGTTACTGAGCATAATGTTTTGCATAATAAAATTCTGGACTCCCTTCTCGGTTGTTGATATTTTACTTGTGTATGCTCAGAGGATGTCAATGGTGACAGCTGGCTATTTTTCAACACAGAGATTTTGATTATGTCTTGTTTTCTGGTTAGTATCCAGTTTTCACAAGGAATGTTTTCCAACCCAGAAGACAACAAATGTTGGACTAACCTAGTAATTGTTCTTTCCTATATTTCCTTTGGGCTCTAGTTGGATCTGAGTTGTTATAAACATAATTAGGCCATCATAAATCATTCTGGGTTAGTCTGCATGTGACATCACCATGGAGACCCAATGGGATAATTAGAACATGTTTTTGGACAATCTATATGTAGCTATGTTAACTACTTTGTCATGAAAATAAAGTTTGTAAACAGTAGTCTTTACAGTGTGACAAGCTGAAATATATTGCACCCTGATATAGCTGTTGAGCAAATGAGATTTTAACAGTGCTAATTGAATTTGTCATAAAGCTAATGAACATTAGCTAAAGAAAAAGCAATATATTTCATTTTATTGAGCACATCTCAGACTGCTTGTAATTTCTAGGGCCACCACACTTTCTGGGCAGGCTATCAAGTAGGATGTTGTAATGATTTGCATGACTACTACAGTAGATGGAAAAATGTAGCTTGTGTTTGTAGCTGTTCCATTAGTGTCTTGCACAGTGTGCGTTCCTTTGGTGCTCTTCAGAGAGCTGTGTCATAATCCCAGCACCTTCTGAAGAGTTCTGTCTGGTGAAGTCAAGTAACTATACACTGCTTGAAACTTACTGCGTAACTAAATGATGAGACAAAGGAAAGACTGAGAAAGGCAGATAACCAATAGAATCTTGAAGTTATCAAAACAGAGCTCTTGTCAAGGACCTTGGAATTCATCTGATTCAGTTGCTGGAAAAATGCCTGAATTAAAAATTGTCCTATGAGGACCAAGAAAGTAGAGCCAAATTCTGGCACTATATAGTTTCTCCCAAAATGGACATTAATTCTGCAAAAACAGAATAGGGTGAACAACCCCTGGCCCCATGCTTGGCCCCCTACTGTAGGCTCTATCTGCCAAAACAAGATGGAATAGAAGGTCAAAAATGGTGGGGGAAAAGCCGGGGGAGGCAGGAGATGTTGGAAAAGGAGGGTGGTGGTTAGAGAGGAAAGAACTCATAGGCTATGCCCCCTGCCAGCACTGAAACACTTAACTGTAGCTCACAAAGCACCTGTTGGCAGCTGTTGGGGTAGTTATAGTTTCTGGGACAGAATCAGGATAGAAAACTTACAGTCTATGTTCCCTTTTGTGACATGATTTGGCCTTATTTTAGCAAAATAGAAGTCGTTGCTGGCAACAATTACAGCAATAAATATACTTGGTCAGAAATAACGACGACATCTTTCTAGGAAAAATAAAACTAATATTAAATTGCATGGGTTTTAATTACTCTCATTAATACTGATATTAATATTCTTTGACTGATATCACCTAGGTTGTTCTCCTTTTATCCAGAACTGAAAAATAAAAAAATTTTGCATGGAGTGGAAAGAAAATGTGACAAAACAATGGTCACAAATATTATAGCTTGATACTGTCATTAAACACAATGGCAAGAAAGTAGGTGTAAGCAGTTACCTGGCCAGTTTTATGTTTTGCAAGCTTTAAACATTAGCTTGGAATGATAAAAAAGAAGGAAAATTACATATGTTAAATTAAAACTCTTCACAAGTGTTTTATGTCAAGAACTCAGTTTAAACATTTTAACATCTTCACAAACTTCCATGTAAACTCCTGTTCAAACACATTTAGCTGAAAATTTTAGCATGATGGTTTAGGCTCTTCTTCTGTTACTAACTCCAAAAATTACTTGTATTTGTGTACAAAAACTTTTGTAGTCCTTTGTTGTTATATAAATAGATTATTCTTCCTCAAGAAAAATATATAACAATTATCAGTAATATATGTATTCAATATGTAAAGCATATCAAGGAGAAAATGGATGGTTATTTTTAAATATAAGTATTTATTATAGGCTGAACTAAAAACTCTTTTGCTTTTATTGGCTAACTTTCCTTTGGCTGTAATGAAAATCTTCTCTCTACTAATGCTTTGGTTCAGTTTAAAACGCTTACTTATCTAAGTACCTGTATTACTAAGAAAGTTTGGTTAAAGTTGGAATTAGAAAATAGATAACGTTTTGGAATTTAATCTTTTTTTACATAAACTTTAAAAACACCACAGTTTTCCTGAGCTACTTGAAACACTAAACTTATTAGTTCTAAAATAATTGAAATTGGAAACTTTAAGTCTTCCTTAGATTTATATTTAGTAATGAAAAAAAGAACTCAAATTTCTGACACTGCAGTGCCAGACACTACATTACCCAGGCAGAGCCTGGTTCCTGCGTGAATACCACCAAGAGTCTTTCTCCATGAAGTCTGCCAGAGAAGAGAGCCAAACTGCAAATTCCATTAGTTCGCTTGTGTGTGGAACATTTCAAAATGAGATTTTCACTTTGCGTTAGAGTTATTTCTTTGCCTTGCTTAGACAGAGAAAATAATTGAGTAGCCTAGTGTGTAATAAATTGTCTTAGGTATTAGAAACCATTATCTTTAGTGATAACTGAGTTCAGCTGCATTCTGTGCCATTAAAATAAGAAAACAGGATCTGGACCTTAAGACAGTGATATCTGAACAAGGAGAGCATCTAGTGGCACATAAGCATGTGCTAAAATTCAGTGGGAGTGTATGGTATGCATAAAGAAAGGAATTTGTAGATATTTTAGCTTGAATAAGAATGCTTGCATCAATCAAGATTTTTGATTGTTTATCCCTAAATCACCAAAGTACACATTCTGTGTTATAAAAAGTTTGTAATTATTTTTACTCTAATAATAAATAGATGAAATAGATGTTTTCAGTAATTAGAGTAAGCATAGTCTTCATGAACTGCTTTTGCATGTTGTAGCATTAAACTTATTAGTGTGGATAAGAGGCCATGGATGCTTTAGTCTCTTAATAAACCAGGCACAGAAAGTTCACAAACATGCTAATCTAATATCTTGGACATATGGATATGTATTTTCTCAGCATTTCAAAATCATTTCAGATTTGTGTAGTTTTTTTTATTATCTCTGCACACTGACATCTCAAAAACACACTTTTTCTGTGATCCTGATAAATACATCTTTTTATTGTATGTTTGTTGTTTGGAATGAGGGTGATATACAAAACAGACAGAGGAGGAGACAAGCCTAGAAAATCTGAGCAAATATACAGAAGCTAAGAAAGTTCTCCCTGGGCAATGTGTGCTGGGAAGCATGGGCAAAATGTGAGGGGTAAATCTCTGGACTTTTCATGATGTGTCAGGTGGGTGGAAAAAAGTAATGGAACCAACGTTGGAGCTGGCGGTGGCAGGTGCAAACTTCCAGATCTCTTTTTCCTCAGCATTTGCTCCTTCCTATTCACACCCTCTATGTGTGAATGTTAAGTCCCCAGCATGTGAATTTAAGTGCTCATGATGAGCGGTAAGGAGGAAGGGGAAAAGCCAGGACTATGCATCAGCACAGAGCATGATAGGATGAAGAAACGGTAAGGCGGCAGCTCAGCTAGGCAGCTCAGGAATCAGCTGTCATCTTAACATCAAGTTTGTCTGAGACCCCAGCACTGCCTTGAAATGTCCTTAGGGATTACTCTTATATGACAAAGAAGCCAGTAACAACCTGAACCCCCCTCCTTCACTACTTTCAGCAAGACTTAGTGTATCAAAAGAAGCGTGACCAGCAGGTCGAAGGAGGTGATCCTGCCCCTCTACTCTGCTCTTGTGAGGCCTCACTTGGAGTATCGTGTACAGTTTTGGTGTCCTCAACAGAAAAAGGACATGGAGCTGCTGCAGCAAGTCCAGAGGAGGGCCACAAGGATGATAAGAGGACTGGAGCACATCCCGTACGAAGACAGGCTGAGAAAGTTGGGGCTGTTCAGCCTGGAGAAGAGAAGACTGCATGGAGACCACATAGCAGCCTTCCAATATCTGAAGGGGGCCTACAAGGATGCTGGGGAGGGACTCTTCATTAGGGACTCTAGTGGTAGGACAAGGGGTAATGGCTTTAAACTTAAACAAGGGAAGTTTACAGTGAGGGTGGTGAGGCACTGGAATAGGTTGCCCAAGGAAGTTGTGAATGCTCCAACCCTGGAGGTGTTCAAGGCCAGGTTGGACAGAGCCTTGGGCAACATAGTTTAGTGTGTGGTGTCCCTGCTCATGGCAGGGGGGTTGGAACTAGATGATCTTAAGGTCCTTTCCAACCCTAACTATTCTATGATTCTATGATTCTATGATGCTGATCAAATGTTCCTGCTGTTCAGACAGAAAACTGAGCAAAAACTATGATTAAATTGATCATATAGCTTAAGTCCTCACTTTCCCTGCTATAATGAACAACCAGTGCCATTTACTGTCTAGAAACCCTGACAGTATTGAATATACAAAACATATAAGCTCTGTACCATCAATGATATTTTTAGTTTTTTCCTTTATTTTTCAAACTTCAAAAACTGATTGAGTCAATAAAAATTAAACTATTATTTGTACAAATATTAATTACGTTTTTTTACTATTATTTTATAGGTCTTGTAGAAATTTGCCTGATGCATCCCCTTGATGTAGTGAAAACAAGGTAAGATTCTGCTTGAACGGGTTTTGTTGACTTTGGAAGATATCCAGATTAGGAGCTGTCAAAAAATAAAATGCTAGAACTTCTCACAGGTTAACTTGTGTCTTTAATGGCTTTTATATTTACTTACCTGTATCCACAGCATTTGACAAATGGAATTTGAATACCATGACACATTTCTTATTGGAGGTCATCTAAAGGTGCTAAATCTGGTTTATGACATGTATTTTTGATGTTGTACAAACTCCTATAGATAAGCAGAGCTATAGTTAAATTCACTTGCTATATGTATCATCTGCAGTAATGCTTTTATATGCTGTTGAGAAATACCATATCGCCTCCAAAATAGTTTTAAAAGATCTTTTAGTAAAATAAGGTGTTCCGTCTTCTGTCTGTAATTTCATGCTTTTATCTTTTTTTATCTGTCCCTGTTTTCTTTTCCAAATATTTGTGTTTGTGTGAATATAAATTAGTAAGTGACCTGGAAAATGTGGGCAAATTAAGGTTTTTTAAAGTTGATTACTGAAATGGGAAAATAATAGTTGTGTTTCTAGTTTCTTCAATATATTTTTGCTTTTCTGTGATTTTTAGTTTTCATATCAATTCTTAAGTGAGTGTTTCCACTCGTGAAAAACAAACCAGAACGCAGAAGCATACAATAAGGAGAAAAAATTTCATGCCATATGTGTTGCATGTGATGCCAATAATTACCATATACTGCTCTTGGAGTTCTATCTAGTTCTCAGTCACCTAGGCAGAAAAGCTTCACTAGGAGGTGAATTGGCCCCAAACAAATGATGAGCATATTTGATATATTTGGTATTTTGATATGGCCACAGCTGTGGTGTCTGAAATATACTTGAAGCAGTCAACTATGACTTGAGATTCTAGTTCCAGTTAGCCAGCATGTGAGCTTGTTACAGGTGTATTTTTGGCTTCCATTTAAATTATGTTGTGTAGTTTGCCTAAGACCTTGAGATATACTATTCTGCAGCTTGCATCTTGCAGGAGGAAAATGCCCAGCACTATGAGGACAGTAATGCAGGCTCAATACGTATTAACTGCTGCTGACGTGCTGTAGGTGTTCCTCAGGGCTTGGAGTTTAACTCCAGCAATTCTTCTGTATCCCTTCATGATATGGAATATGTTGATTCATATAGAGACAATACACCTGGTAGTTTCAGGGGTCCTGTCTGCCCTTCCAGGTAGCACTGAGATCTTGCTATTAACAAAATTTACATTAAAAGATTGAAATTAAAGCCTCAGAAAAGGAAGGGTACAAACAAAGCAAATACAAGACCAAATTTAAAATAAAAACATTTGTCTTGCACTGCTGTCATGTGGTCCTCATGGGATGTGCTTTAGTGATTTCGTTTTGGCAGGTTGTGCTATAACTCACCTATAGGTCTCAAGCTTCTGGTTTTCCTCTTCCTGGTTTTCTCTTTGTATGAAACCAGGAGTCATGTTCTTTTGTAATATAAATGTAGCATCAGATTTATTTCTCATGTCTTTGGTGCTTTGAGGTTGTCATTCAACACATCCTCATGCCTCCAGTCTTGGTTGAAAGAACTTAATGCATATATTTAGAATCATTCATGATTTAAGACATACTACATATCATATATTGTAAAAAGCATTAACTGCACATCTGTTCTGATAAACTGGCAATAAACAAATGTACTTTCAGCTTTCTGATAGCAGCCACACATGCAGTGGACTCACAAAACGCAAGGACATGTTTCCCCATTTCTATTCCAGATTTTACTGGGTTTGTCATACTTTCAGTAGTGAAAATGCTAGTCAAATCTGAGACCCAGGAATGGAAAGCACTAAAGAGTGTACAGGGCTGTTTGTGAAGCTGTATCAATATAAAAAAAATAATAATGGTAATTAAGAACCTTTTAAATGTGAAATCTGCGTCCATAAACAGTGTAATGAACAAAAGCAGGAAAAAATGAAAGAACAGTAGGTGTGCAGGACAAATCAAATTATGGATCATGGTGAAGCCAAGAGGCTGAATCAAGTAAAAAAGCCATTAAACAAATTTCTTTATCTGAAGAAACTTCAAGAAAAGTTAACTTTTCCATTGAATTAGCTGCAACTCTTCACAGAAATGGGCAGCACCCAACCAATAGTTTCCCTGTCTTTTGTTAATGCAGATGCATTCAGACATATTATACAGATTTTGCAGTAACTTTTCTGCTGATCTTAGCAGATGTTAGTATTTTGAAAGCCAGTGACAAAACCAAGAATAGAATATCCTTGATCTTATCCATCATTCAATTCCATGTTCCTAACATCATGCCACTTCCTTTCACTTCATAGTGGTCCAAATTTACTAAAGCAGGTTATTCTTTGATGGCCTTGAAGAAGTTCAAATAAAACATTGATTTTAATTCCGAATGTTGGATTCAGAGTATTTTCTCATGCATTTTCGTTTACTTAATTCCTTTGTTGCAGTGCCTTTAAGTACTGCAGTTCACTTACACTTTTCCAACATGGTATTGATAATCTGTCATTTCCTGATCAATTCCAGCTATTGCAGTTTTGGTGATTTGTTTGGGTGTGGTTGGTTTTTTTTTCCTTATGGTTAGATGAAAGGACACATAAAAGCACTATTTGTTGCTTGATTTTTATGGTGTTTTAAATTTCCTGCAATTTTTCTATAAAGTGTTTGTTTGGTGGAAAAAGTCCCATGACCTTTTCAGATTAGTGGAATCTCAATCTACTTTAGCATTCAGAAGGAGTTTAGGGAAGATGCCAAAGGTTCACATCTAGTGGAATGGTGGCTTAGTGTCTTTGCTTCATTGATTGTGTGTGTGTGTGTGTTTTTAATAAAAAATTGGAGAAAAGAAAATTCCTGTCAGATGTTATTTTGAAACCCTACAAAATGGTTTGGCTCTTTTGTGACAACGTTTTGCAATATCTTTTCTGTGATTGGTAATTTTCTATTATTCTACATTAGCAATGCTAGGCTTGTTTATCTCCTCACACGAAGGGAGGAACTATATATACATATATATACACACACAGAGTATTAACTATTATAACAAGCCATATGCTTACTGGAATGTTTTTTGCTAACTGTACATTTGAAAATAATTTTATTTTGTTATCTATTATAACACCAAAGATCATTAAGAATTTAATGTGAGCAGGCTAGGTAGATGGATATAACTACGGATTCATCCTTTTACCTCTATGTATCCCACTTATTCTTTGAAACAAAGCTTTTTTTCTCAATTATAAGATATATGGGTATCGTTTCTGATGAGACAGCATTAGAAAAATGGTGCTAAACTTTTGATGTCTCACTGTACCAGAATCTCTGTTAGCTGTTTTGTTTATCAGTTACCCTTATGATCAATTTAGCTACCTGTAGACTAAAGTACTCAATCTCGGTCCTTGTCTTCCTAACTTTTACAGAATTTGGTAAGGGTTTGTGTGTGTGCCTATGTATGAGCAGAGAGAGCAGTAACAAGTAAGATTTTTCTGGTACAGATACAGTTAACACATAGAAGGCCTACTTTTCAAGTAAGAAACCTAGATCTTTGTTTGCTGGAAAGTGAGGAGAAAAATGTTTTTGTCTGGATAAAGAATTAGCTTTGCTTATTTTGGATGATTTTTTGGATCTTAAGTGTAATGCAGACTATAATGTAATTTTCTTCCATCAGACTTACCAAAGAATGGCAAAAGGGTATGCTAGACCATGATACATAGGACAAGACATTGACATATATATTGCTTAATAGTAAAGTTCATTTCTAGCTAGAGTTTATCTTTTGTGTCTTAAGGGCAAATGTTTTGGCTTAAGCAAATGTACAAAATAAAGAATTTAATAAAATTTTATGGTTGGAAAATTAATACATATGCAACAGCTCACAGGTGTAGTTGGTGAGTGAAAGGGAGAGAATTACAGGGAGTTGTCTGAACTCAAGGGAAGGCTAATGTTGTTTGAGGGATCAGTCAAGCAAGCCTGACTGATAACTGGGGGATGTTACTGTGGTCTCTGTGATGGCTTCACATTATGTTTTGATGTAGTCCTGTAGCCTTGAACAGTTTGAATTTTCAGGAAAAGAACTGTTAATTTTTTTTAAGCTCCCTACTATTGGGTTGCTGGCATAAAACTGGCATTTTCAAGAGCTTGATAGTTTCGGAGCTACATGCACTAACATATAATTTTCCTATTACATTTTAATACCTAAAAAAGTGCATGCAACCAAGAGTGATACTGCAAAATTAGAGCTATGACTATAAATAAAATTTTGGCTAATATTTCATTGGGTTTATAAGTTCTTTATCTTTACATGTGTTTTCTCTTTCTCACTGATTATCACCAGTATTTATACAACTGAATTTTAGAGACTCCACTCTTCTTGAAAACAAATTTCAAAGTTGCCCATGCAAGTATTCATACAAACTGTTGAAACATATATACTGAAGCAGAATAATCATTTTGGATGTGACTCTGTATTGTGTAGTTAGGAAAGGGAAACCATACCTTGTAACTTTTTGTAACAGTTGTCTACATGACAGAATTTAATAAGAACCACATACGAATAAATGTATGATTAAGTGTTTTCAAATAATAGCAAAAGAATAACAAGACCACCAAAACCTTTCAAATACATAACACATCTGAAAATATTTGTGTCTGAAAGTCCTGTGAACAGGAAAAATCTTACATGAATTACACGTATCATTTACTTTCCACTTTCATTTTGTCAGTAATTTGACATCACTGTACATTTTGAGACAAATATTAGTTCATACCACTTGAGAATTCAGGGGTTTTTACTTCAAGACAATGTATTCAAAGAGTGGTAAATGTTAGCATAAGCAAACTACCATCTAAATGACTTGGAGAACATCTAGTTTATTATGAAGAAAGTCTAGTTTATTATTTTATCAGGAAAATCATTAAGGTAACTTGTGTCATGACAAGTTAAACATATATTCAGTGGGTAATATTTTAATACTTTTCTGGTTAATTCAAATAATGACAGTTCCACATTAATTTTTTTTTTCTCTATAGTTAAACAATTTCTTTTATTTTCAGACATAATTGTGTCTTCATAACACAGCTTTACACTGGGGTGTGTGTGTAATTTCGAAAGTAATGCCTAAGGAGACCCAGGTGGCATTCTTTCAAAAGCATTTACTTCAATTTATCAGGACAATAAGTTAGTAAGCATAGCTTGTTTTCCTGATGAACTTATTTTACCTCCCTGTTTTTTTGTTAAAGCTGTTTGCCACCTTTGGCGGAACCTGGGCAAGATGCAGTCCGTGTTGCTCCTACTTTAATACCTTTTTACACAGTTCAGCGTTAGATCAGAATTTTCATGTGAACTGACTTTCCATCTTATATGTGATCCAGAATATCAGCATTTAAAAAAATAGGCAAATAATTCACCTCTAGAAACACCGGAGAAAAGTTTTGATCTAGTCATAGTAGAGATTTTATGGTTTGCTACTCTTTCTGCAAAAATCTTGACCAACATTATGAATCTAAAGCTCCAAATTTAGAAGATACTTTAGAATCTAAGTCCAGATTTGGACTTTGCATTACAGACCCATTTCTAGTTAGAAAATTTCTGCTGATTTGTGTGCATGTTTATCCATTTTGTTCCTTTGTTCCAATGCTGTCATTTTGGTCTTATTAAAAAAGTTCAGCTTACTACATGTGTTTCTGATCTCATTCCATCTGTTGTTTTGCAAGAGCTACTTCCTTTATATCATTAATTCCTCTTTGATTTCTGGCTTTTTTGTTTGAGTGAGCAGTAGTGGAGCCTGTTTCTGAAAAACATTGGTTTAAGGAAGAGTTCATCGTCCTTATGCAGTGTTACCATTTCCAAATGACCATATCTCACTTGGTTCGCATCAGGCCATGTTAAGTTCATGTTGCTTGATGCAAACTGTTCTAGTTAGATTTGTAACATTTAGATTTAAGAAAAAAATACTCTTCTTGTCCTGAGAAGATTATCAGGATATCAAACGATTCTCTATTGGAATGAACAGTTGAACTTTCAGAAGACTGTTAGAAAAACAATGAGTGTTGGCCAATGAAATTCTTCATTTAATTCATTTTGAATTTTGGAAGTTTTCAATGCCTTTTTTTTCTTTTCAACTACTTTGAAGTAATTCCAAACTAGGAAAACAGAAGTTTTGGTTTGAAAATATAGAGTGCAACATCCACTGTCATCTAAAAGTAGAGTATAAAAATGTATTGAAACTGATCGTTTCCTGAGAAAGATTTTTTTATTTTGAAAAAAAAAAAGGCAAAAATAAACCCTGACCAACTCAACTTAGTGTCCTTATTTCAGTGAAATGTCAAGGCTTTTCTCTGGGATTAGTTTTTCGTGATTTATCAGTAGCCCTTGGCACAATTGTTCATAGGATTTCTGTGCACATTGTAACTTGCACTCTGGTTTTGGCATTTGAATTTCAGCATTGAAATGCTTTGAATATTTTCTTACAGATCCAATTTTTTTAATAAGAATTTATCTCAAATTCACAATAATTTGGATGTAATCCAGGCTCTGTAATTTGCCCTTTGTTTTACTTCTACATACAATCTTTTAGGAATTAATAAGGGCACACGGGATAATAATTCCTGCTAGATATACTGTTCCAGTTTAAATCCTTCCCTGAATTAGAGAACAGTATTGTTGTGTACTGTTATACAGATGCTCTGATTTGCAGTGCTGGTAAAAGTGATTTCTGCTCCTATAGGCTTTTTTCTGTATTCATAGGCATACCATATGTAGGTTTTATAAAGAGTGTCAAGATCCTTTGGGATAAAAGGAACTGAAAAGGAACTGTATAAATGCTGCTTCATCATCTCCTCATGTAACATTGTTATTTGTGATCAAGCAGCAGAACTGCTTCATAATATCTTCATTTCAAGTCAGTGTGGACGTTTGTAAAACTATAGCATACATTGTTTCTTCATTTTAGAATAATCCTATCCCTTTCTTTGAAAGAAACTGAATTTGTGCATCATCAAATCAGACTGCCAGAGATCTCCCTTCTTAAGCTTTTCCTTAATCTCAGTTAAGCATTCTGCCAGTTAATCTGGGGTTTTTAGTGAATGGTAGATGTCTTTTTAAACAGCTGAAATACCATAAAATAAAAATTTCTATTTGATAGCATGGCATGATGATACCATGGGGTTACGTGTTGTCTGCGCCATTCCATTGCCCATACCAAAACTACCTTCAGTTTCTTGATTTCACTCATGAGCTGTAACAACCTGAAATTTCTAAAACCTGCCAAATTCAGGTCACTTTAATTTACATTTTGCTTTCATTCTAACGTCATAGCATAATATTCTTTCTGTGTTTGGATCTCCAGTACTTAAAAAGTTCACATAAACGTTTCCTGGCAACTACAGTAGCAGAACTTTTAATATGACAAAAACATGAGTGTTTCCTTTCTATAACCCCCATCTATATATTTACACATTTTTAAAATAAATGTACACAGACATATTTTGTTGTACTGGTACAGCATCTTCCTTGATAGAGAAAGTGAAATTTCTCCATGTTTAAGTTCCCTAGCACTGGAAAAACCTGCAGTTGATTAGCTATGTCCTCATGATGCAGTTGCAAGAGGGTGTATTTTGTGACTTCATGGGCTGCACATTGTGCAGTTGCAGTTTAAAACCAAGAAAGCTCTGGGTTTGGTTTTGGTTGGGTTTTTTTTTTCCTCTTCCTTTTGTTTTTATCTTAATTTTATGAAAATATTTATTTTCGTAATATGAGGCTACAAATAACCCTCTTCTAGAGAGGGTAGGCAATTGTGACAAAAGAGCTCCTAAACTGTAATTATGGAGAAAAACCATGCCATGGGTTGCAGATATTGCAGAATAATTATTTTTTCATTGCACTGTGTGGAAGCGCACTGAAAGGAGAGAACCTGGGACTAAATGCCCTCCAAAATATGCTCACTGTACTGTTGGCTGCTTCTCTAGTTAGAACCTACCACAGAAATAAGAGAGTGTAAAAACACCTAAAACACTTGGATTCTCTTTGTAGTACTTCCGGATTTTTGCAGATAATCAGGACGTTTATGTGAATCATAAACCATGACCAAATCTTCATGACCAAAATGAAATTCAGTTTGAAATATTTTGGATATGTGGGCCAGCTGACAGATCTATAAAAATATATCTATATTTGTGCAGAAAATACCCTGTTGTATAATAGTGCGTGTTATGGTTTGTATTAAACACAATAGATGTGTTTATTTTATTTGTTTAGATTCACACAGCCTCAGGATATGCCATTGTATTACTGTCAAAAAAAAAAAAAAAAGACAATTTTTACTACCATAGAATCATAGATTGCTTTGAGTTGGAAGAGACTTTAAAGATCATCTAGTTCCAACCACCTTGCCACAGGCAGGGACACGTTCCACTAGACCAGGTTGCACAAAGCCCCATTCAACCTGGCCGGGGATGGAGCATCCACAGCTTCTCTGGGCCTCGCCAGTGCCTCACCACCCTCACAGTAAAGAGCTGCTTCTTTCTAATCTAATCTAAATCTACTCACTTCCAGTTTAAAGCCATTCCTCCTTGTACTGTCACTACTTGCTCTTACAAAAGCTATAATTTATGGTAATGTACTTTTTTTAAGTAATGTAAATTGCCTCAGTACCTCCTCTACTCTAATAGTGAGAAAGAAGTAACATCAAGAGACTTGGCACTCAATGTAATGTGGACTATACTGTACATCATTTATGAATCTGGTTTATTTATTATGGACATGGGGCATCTGCTCAGCTATTCATCTGCTAGTTCATGGCAATGAGGACTGGTACCAGAACTGCTAGTATTTTGTCCAGGGGTGTATTGGAGCCCACTTCAGTAGAACCAGCACTTAAAGTCACAGCCAGTTCCCAAATGAGGCGTTACAGCCTGCATCCATCATGTCCTGCCTCCTGCCACTGCCAGCACTCAGAAATCTCCATCCCAGTGCTGAGTTCAGCAGCCTCTCTCTTCTATCTCCTTCTTCTTCCTTTCCCTCTCCTCTTTTCTCCCCCTGCCTCTGTTAGCTGTTTGGTCTCAAAGCACAGATTTTATCCAGCTTAAAGTATGCCAGGTGACAAGCTCCCTCTAATTCCCTTGGGAGGCTCCTGCATAGTCTACTGCTTCTCACAGCCAGGAATTATTTTTGGATATTCCAATATTTCCATTATACAGTTTCATTGGCAACAACTACCTACACCCCCTTTACTGTACGTTGTTCCTCTTTCTGTTTGTTTATTCCATTTAGATATTGCAGATATGTGGTATGCCCCCATTTTCTTTTTCCTAAGCCTAAAGCAGTTAAAATAATCAGGAAAGGTTTTAGATAATCTTTTCTCTGTATCAATCCATATTTAAAATACAATGAGTCAAGTGAAACCATGAGGGATAGAATGGAATGAGAGCAAAAGTCCAGAGCAGAAAGTGGAGGGCTAGAAGGTGAGAAAGTACATGGGATTCTATTTACAAGAAAAATACATGCTGAAAATAAGTATTTAAGATGGGAATTGGGGAGTGGAAATGCACAGATGTTAGCACAGTTACAAAAGTAGTCTGGAGACAAAGAAATGGAATAGTTTTAAAAGTGTATGCATTTTAAAGTAATATTTTAAATAAGGATTAAGCAGCTGGGAAAGGTTACACAGGCTATGAGTTGGAGACATCTATGGTGTATATGAGATTTTTTTGTAAACAATCTAACAAAGCAACTGAGTGACTTATTAACAGATGTTAATGATTTGCCAGTGGTATAAAACATTAATATCTCATTCGGGGTAGACCATGGTCATGCCTGATTTCTCCATGGACAAAAATTTCACATTAGACCACTGTCATGCCTGATTTCTAGCCATGGATGGAACATGCCTAAAATAAAATAAGCAGGGAACCACTTTGTTTAAAAAAAAAGGGGGGGG
>NW_009936085.1:3651-7003 GCF_000696875.1 Nestor notabilis | reverse complement strand
TGTTTTCAAATGAACACAGGAGCCTCAACACAGCAAACAACCGCTTCTGCCTCTCAACAGCTTTGGCTGCAGTCCTCAGGCAAACCAGCTCTTGTCACAGTTAGCTCCCAAGAGAATCTGCAGCAGCTGGGTACTGACAGACAGCAGCGGATCTGAACAGCAGGTGCCTTCATCTCACGACCCAGGGTGAGGGGAATTCCTGTTGTCTAATCTCAGGCACTGGGCAACATTTAGGTTAAAGCCAAGGCTTTCTAGGCTGTTGGTCTCTTGTGTCTAAACCTTCTTCTAAGGAAGAAGCAGCCTCCAGAATACATAGCAACCGGGTTCCTGCAGTACCATCCGTGCACACCCTCCAAATCCGTGTCATTCCCCTCCAAATCTGTGTACTTCCCCTCTGATGAGTGCACTTGGGTGTCCTGGAACATGGCTCATGGGGTGCAAATGTCCAGCCCTGGCTCCTGCAGCCGGAGAGCCAGGACAGAAATCTGGTGCTGGTCATGACCGACACATGGACACCTCCCGAATGGTGCCACTAATGTGTCAATGCATCTTGTTTGCCACCTAAAACACGATCTGCATACTGCCCATCTGCTGAATGCACTTGGGAATCCTGGAGCATGGCTCCAGAGTGCAAGCTTCCAGAAGCTGCTCCCAGACCCAACATGCCAGGAAAGAAAGCTGGTGCTGGGCAGCACCTACACATGGAGACCTTCGGAATGGTGCCATCAACATGGCAATCCGCCCTTCCTTTGCCAACTTAAACACCTTCTGTGTCCTAGAGTACAGCTACAGAGTGCAAACGTCCAGCCACTCTTCCCAAGCCCATAGTGCCAGGACAGGAAGCTATTACTGACCATCACCCACACATGGAGACCTCCAGATTGGTGCCACCAACATGGCAATGCGCCCTTGTTTCCCACCTAAAACACCATCTGTGTACTGCTGCTGCATTCAACAGAGCACATGAGAAGACCGAATTTAGAGGTCCAGACCTCCCTAAATGATCAGTCAGTGGGAGCTGGCTACCATAGCCCTTTAATGCTGTTTTACACTTCCCAAACTCAAAGACTATCAAGAGGAAATCAAGTGTTGACATTTTAAACACCCCTAATAAGAAACTCTCACAAAAAAGGGGAATCTGTATGTAAAACACCACTTTGTGCTACGAATGCAAAGCCACAGAGCAAACTAAATGTGTAAAGATCAGTTCAGGTTGCAGTTAAGCAGCATCCTGGATGCTAGTTAGTGAGGTGGCACTTTATCATCTTTAATACACTTCTAAAACATGCCTGGCTGAAGTATCTGCTAAACTAAATGGGCTCATTGCCTTGGAACGGAGTAGATAGCTGGAACAGCTACAAAATTACCCTGATTCTCTGCCCTGGATCAGCTTGTCACCCGTGAATTCTTCCACCCTTTTTTCCTTCCCATATTAATACCTTCCATCACGTGAGGTGGCACTTTATCATCTTTAATACACTTCTAAAACATGCCTGGCTGAAGTATCTGCTAAACTAAATGGGCTCATTGCCTTGGAACGGAGTAGATAGCTGGAACAGCTACAAAATTACCCTGATTCTCTGCCCTGGATCAGCTTGTCACCCGTGAATTCTTCCACCCTTTTTTCCTTCCCATATTAATCCCTTACATCACAACAAGGGCTCCTACCCACTGCCAAAACTCAGTTTACACTCCTTACTTTAATGACCTCAGTTGTCATGCAAGCATGTGCATCTCCACCCGGGACTGCAGCCCTGTCACTCTGCCAGAAGGTCTCATTGACAGTTTGCTCTTTCATTATTACTTTTAAAGATTAAATTGCTTCCATCTCAAGGGAAACAGTCTGGGAACTCGCAAGGGCTCCTACCCACTGCCAAAACTCAGTTTACACTCCTTACTTTAATGACCTCAGTTGTCATGCAAGCATGTGCATCTCCACCCGGGACTGCAGCCCTGTCACTCTGCCAGAAGGTCTCATTGACAGTTTGCTCTTTCATTATTACTTTTAAAGATTAAATTGCTTCCATCTCAAGGGAACTCCCACGGCCCAGAGGATACATACGTACATTCCATCAATGTATTTTAGGGTTAAGACATCTCAACTCCAACTGACTCTCCCTCTCCACACCACCCCGCTGTAGCATCCATCCATTTCCATCACCTTCCACTTTTAATCTTTGCAAACCTGATTATGGCATTTGAATATTGCTATCAAATTTCGAGTTGTGGGAGGAATTTAAAGGTTTTTTAAGTTCTTTTCTCTTCTTGAAGGGTGGGGGAAGAACAAGAAAGTGGTAATTTCCTTCCCCAGTGTATCCATTCATCTGTTCTAAACCGCATTGGTTTTAATCTCACAGCTTGACTACTCCAGAGAGGTATATTCCTTCCTGTTACATTCTATTTCTCCCTCATGGTGTCTCCAATCCTGACATGCTCAGTAAAACCCAACGTTAAGTAAGTCATTTAAACATTTTAGGAAAAAGCATGTTCATGTTTCATTATACCGTGTGTTCTGTGGAAAGAGCATTAGACAACTGCTAGAACTATAGTAGAGGAAGCCTCAAAAAATACAGCATCAAACCCAAAGTAACACAACAATCTGCTGTCAAAAACTCACTCCTCAGCTTGTTTGCAACATCTTGAACAGGAGATATTATCAGCCCTTTTCTTGCTCACAAGTAATCACTCCATCCATTTGCCTCCTCCCAACTCAGCCTCCAACTGACCAGGACAAAACGTGTCTTACCAGTGCAACCCTTACAACCTGCAGTGGCCACTGCCCTTTTCTTGCTCACAATTAATCCCTCCATCCATTTGCCTCCTCCCAACTCAGCCTCCAACTGACCAGGACAAAACGTGTCTTACCAGTGCAACCCTTACAACCTGCAGTGGCCACTCCTCTGCATTTCCAGGTTATAAAGAAAGCATTTCAAGGCAGACTGGACATTTCTGGACATCACTTGCAAGTCCCGGTACCAAGCTTAACCAGAACAAACAGATTAACTGCTAGGAAAGGGAAGGTGATAGGTGTCACACTTCAAATCACGGTGTTACCAGCTCCTTCAATATTTGGAAATGCTTTTCCCAGGTTAACATCTGTTAACCAAAGAGAGCAATGAAACTTCCGTCAGAACAAACTTTAAGAATTCAAAGTTAGTTCAAAGTTACTAAGCACCTATCTCACTTTCTTCAGCTCATGCAACTACATGACTACTTCTTTCTTGTTTCCCTTCCACCTCAAGCATTTGAGTCCCATAAAGGGCAAAGCCCTTTACATCTCACATCAGATTCCCAATACGTTGATAGTTTTCTTCAAAAGTCTTCCCAGTG
This sequence comes from Nestor notabilis, assembly GCF_000696875.1. Lineage (NCBI taxonomy): Eukaryota > Metazoa > Chordata > Aves > Psittaciformes > Psittacidae > Nestor > Nestor notabilis. Next base: position 3,673 of record NW_009936085.1, on the reverse strand, counting down.
CATAAAATGGACCCAAACTAAT
>NW_009936085.1:0-3551 GCF_000696875.1 Nestor notabilis | reverse complement strand
ATATAAACATAGGTATTTTCTACAGAAAAGCATGCTTCAGGTTTCTCATCAATATGTACAGACAAAGCTAACCCCAAATTTCTCAGTTGCTTCTGGGTAATACAGGATGGTAAACTGGAAATAAAACAGCTTTACAGGTTATGTATGATGTATAAAAGCATATAAATACTACTTACTGTCAGATGACCAAGTTTCTGGTATGAAGGGAGAGGATGGAAGGTATTCCAGCAGTCTTTACTGGATTTCCTCTAGTCTTGCTCTGGATGATCACATGCAGACAAGAGCAGCAACAAGGCTGAGGAAAAACAAACAAGAATTGACAACATTAGACCAGCAAAAGCATTACTAGAGTGGTCTAAACCTATTTGCTAATACAACCCAGCATCATCAAAGCTCTTCAGAACATCAGGGAGTGACAAAAAGATGTAAACACTTTGGAGAATGTGCTGAAACCCTAAAGAAGGGCTTTAGACATTTTTGTTTCCCCATATTTTCCTTTGTACCCTTTCGTTACTACCTGGGGAGGACTGGTGTCAGTAGCACACTCTCTTTGCTGCCGCACAGAATAGCTGATGCCTGTGTAGCTGACTCAAACCTGAGACTGAAAAGGACTATTTAGTATTTACTAGTGGTAGCTGCTTTCCAAAGAAACATAGAGGGTGGTTAAATAAAAACAGTAAATTAGAAAAAACTCCAGAGAAGCAGGGGAAATTGCTATTGTTCCTGGCTTACAGGTAGGGAAATTGAGGCACAGACCACTGAAATCATTCCAGAAAAGCTCTAAGGAGAGCCGAAGAGCCAGAATAGAAAGCTGGTGCTGGGCATCACTTACACAGTTTTGATTGCCGTATTAGTGGGACCTTTCTGGATGTCTCCATATGTAGGTGATGCCCATATGTAGCTTCCTGTACTGGCACCTTGGACATATGAGCAAGAGATGGATGTTCTTCTGGATGTCTCCATATGTAGGTGATGCCCAGCACCAGCTTCCTGTACTGGCACCTTGGGCATATGAGCAGGAGATGGATGTTTGCACTCTGCCAGTTGTGCTCCAGGACACTCAAGTTTGCTCAATGGAGGAGCAGTTCAGAGGTGGAGTTTGAGATAAGAAAGGAAGGGCAGATTGCCACGTTGGAGGCACCGTTCCGGAGGCTGCCATGTGGAGCTGCTGCCCAGCTGCACCTTTTTGTCCTGGCACCTCGGGTGTGCGAGCAGGGGCTGAATGTTTGCACTCTGTGAGCTTTGCTCCAGGACACTCGAGAGCACTCAACAGAGGCAGTGTATACTGATAGAGTTTTAGGGGGCTGAGCAAGATCTGATTGCCAGGTTGGTAGCACCATTGAGGAGCACACCCTGTGTAGGTGATGCCCAGCACCAGCTTTCTGTTCTGCCTCCTTGGCTGTGGGAGCAGGGGCTGGACATTCCCACTGTGCATGGTGTGCTTCAGGACACTCAAGAGCACTCAAATTCAGGGCAGGATACAAATGAGGCTTTGGGTGGCTGTCGTGGTTTAAACTAGGATGAACTGCCTTGGTGATGGTACTGTTCCAGAGGTGTCCAGGCATAAGGGTTAACCAGCAGCAGCTTTCTGTGCTGGCACTTTGGGTTTAGGAGCAGGGGCTGGATGTCTGCACTCTGTGAGCTCCACTGCAGAGCATCCAACCATGTTTTATGGAAGAGTGGTAGAGAGTGAGTTTTAGGTGGCAAAGCATGAACAGATTGCCATGTTGGTGGAACTACTCATGAGATCCCCTGTGGAGGTGATGGGCAGCCCGACCCACACATGCTTCTACCTTCACAAAGCTACTGCCACCCAAACAAATGACTCTTAGTTCCACCTTCTTGTCACTGTTTTACTTTGGTTCTCCTAGCAAGAACTATTTCAGCTAATAATCCAGTACAGAACAAGAGCAGTAAAAAGTAACCTCAAAACTCTGTCTTCAGTAACAAAAACATTCAGTGCCCAATAATAAAAAAAGAGAATGTACCAATAAGCAGCCTTAGGAATCCAAAACAGAATGCTAAACACCTCCCATAAACATAACACCTTAGAAAAGAAAACCTTGCAGAGATACTTACTAATACGCACACTGGTAAACCATGCCGTGCATTGAAGCAATTCACTCAGCTAATTCCATTTCAGCAAACATCAAAGAACAACAGCACAAAACCTCCCAAGACTCATTAAGCTACAAAAGACAAAACAAACACCAGAAAACAAGGCTGTGAAAGCCCAAGAGCTGAATGAGCTCTCTGGTCAAACACTGTGTCTTATGTACCCCAGGCAACAACCACAACCCCTCCCTCAATGCCCTGGGACAGGGGTGGTGCAAACCACCAGCTGGGATAACAGAGGCAGGATGAGCAACAGTCTGTTATCTCTTCTGCCTGATGTCAAAGAGAGAAAATGACTCTTCAATAAAGCAAACCCTACAGTGTTTGCTCCAGGATGCCCAAGGGTGGGCACCAGAGGGGCAGTGCTCAGGTGGTGGTTTAGGTGGCAAAGCGAGGGGGGATTGCCATGTTGGTGGCACCGTTGTGGAGTTCCCCCTGTGTAAGTAGTGCCCAGCACCACTTTCTGTCCTGGCTCCTTGGCTGTGGGAGCAGGGGCCAGATGCTCGCACTCCGTGAGCCATGATCCCGGATGCCTGAGAGCAGGCACCAGAGAGGCAGTTCGCAGATGGAGTTTTGGGAGGCAAAGTGAGGGCGGATTGCCACGATGGTGGCACTGTTTCAGAGCTTACTGTGTGCAGACGATGCCTGTGAGAGAAACTGTTGTTTGCGCACATTGGGGACAGGGCTTTGCAATATTGGGGTTTTGCAATATTGGGGTTGTTGCTAAGTTACTAAGGGAACAAAACAAAGGGTTTGAAATACCATGACTCTAACAGCCACACTCTGTAGTTCAAGACAATATCATCTTTGGGTGACAGACACACTCTGTGGTTCAAAAGTATGCTCTCTTTGTGCAGCCTATGAAACTAAGCTGGTGCAGGCTGGATCTGTCGTTAACCAGTAAGTTGGGGTGCCACATGTCTGCCAGGGAGTTATGAAATAGAACCATAAAAGGAGATAAATAAGAGGAAGGGGTGTACGAAATCAAGAAAGGAGAGATATAACCAGAGGTGGGACAGTGGCATGTAGATTATATGTGTCGGACAGGCTGTAAACCCTGGAGTACCCAACCAATGGGGAAACAATGGGATCCACGCACGGGATGGGAGATATAATTCCAAGTTCTGCTTTTACTTGCCAGGACACCCGTTTTTGCACAAACATTAAATAAACAGCTGCTTCACTGCTGTGTCTGACCGAGGCCTCCCCGAGCCCAGAGACCAGTCCTGACAACTCTGCAATGATTTATTTTTTAACTGCAGTGGGCAGTGCATTTCTGTTTTCTCTGTGGCTTAATTACAAGTGATGGAGTGTCCCGGGTGAAAGAAAGGCTTCATGTTTCAGTCGCTGTTGCTGACACTTTTACCAACAAAGAGATCTACACAAAGGTGGATTGAGATGAGACCTCAGGAAGAAGTTCTTCCCTGTGAGGGTGC
>NW_009936084.1:20358-28679 GCF_000696875.1 Nestor notabilis | reverse complement strand
GTTTGAGACAGAAGTTATTCTGCTTTCTTGTTGCAGAAAAAGGATGGTCTTTATTCTCACCTGTGTTGTTATTCTTTTATTGCAGACATTAATGTATGAAATGATACTAATGAGAATGTTACATTTATGCCTACCTGCAGTGTTACTGTGAATCAGAATTCAGCCTTACCGGGTGTTGACATTGCATTTGTTTATTTATTTATTCTTTTAAACTTTTATTTTTTCTGTTGTGCAGGTGAGAATAAGTGATGACTTACAGTGCTGTGTCTGCATTAGACTATTCATGGTCCGGACTGTTCGTGCATACTGCAGCGCAATTAGTCACTATAGTGTCAGGTTTGCATTGGCTCTGTTCTATTTTATGTTACTTAATTTCAGAGCCAAAATGATTGTTTCCACTCTGAGGACTTCAGGAAATTGAATGCCTGATTAAAATTACTACCATATATGATTTTCTTTTTATGGAGGGTGTCCCTATTGAAAAATAGAATGTATTTCTCCATGTGGGTTTCTTCCTTGATCTTCAGGAGAGAGAAAAAATCCTAAATACGTAGGATTTGTTTATAGTCAACTTAGCCAAGATCTTAATGTTAGTGTTGTGGAGTTCATACTGGCAGACTGAAACTGAGGTGTCTTTGTTGCCTTCTTAAAAGCTTTGTATTTTCTCACCAACATTAATTAATCTTAAAACAAACTTATGAATGTGAACCCAGTCAAAATTCCAGGATAATTTTATAGGTGAACCTTTCCAAGGTTAGCTTGTCAGTTGTGTTGCCAGCTGAGATATCCAAAAGTGCCATTTTTAAGAACAGCTTTTAGGAATTTGGTTGCATGTCTGCTGGAGCAGGTTTAGAGTAACTTTTGCCTGTCACATGATCTGTTTGGCTAAGCGATTATGGTAAGATGTTTTAGATGTTATGCATACATTCGCATCCTAAAACGGGAAGTTCTAGAGTAAATCCTGCATTGTGTATTATTGACGTTCAACCCGTAGATTAGGACTCATAATATTTCATTGACAGAAAGTTCATGAGGCCTGAACAAATTAAGGTTATTTTTAAATTCTTTCACCCCCTGAAGGCTGTTAGTATTTTCGCTCAGCAGCCACACCATATTTGTGACTCTGTTTAATTATGTGCAATTAATTGGGTCACAGCTTTGCATGTTAGAAATAACATTCATAAAAAATCTAGTTAAGATATAAAGTGAGTTGCAGCATGTTTATTGTGTTTTATTTCTGGTTTTGGTGGGACTGGGAGTACTTACTAGTTAAGAATTGATGGATTTTTTTTCATTGATGTTCTGCTTAATTTAAAAAGATGACATACATTTGTATCAACTTCAATTTGCCGAAGCAAGCATATGCATGCTTTAATTGAAAGGAAATGCCCTTTTAAAATAAAGCAATAATAACATTATGTGCAGCTAAAATGTGGCCCTTCTTTTATGGAAAAACTGTCAGGCCAAGGATGTACCTAGTGAAGAATGTATGAAAACAACTCCTGGAAGCATAAGAACCCATCAAACAAAAAGAACCCTTCCAAAAAGAAGCGGCTAGAAGCACAGTTGTCTGGTGACTGTGGTTTTGAAGTCATCAGTATTTGTATATGAAAATTCCTGGTATTCATGTTTTGCAATTTAAGCTTGATAAATGTATATAAACTGGTTTTCAACATATACATACACAGGTGATAAGTTTAAATTGATGTCCTTTCTAGATTCTGTTATTCAGAAAAAACAAGGAAACAGGCAAGATGTACTACTTCATGTGAACACATTTCAAGCCTAATGTTGAGAAGTTACTTCAGTATGAGCCATTTAGGCACAAGTTAGGAAGTCAAAAGTATCTTTGTCAGCTAAAAAAGACAAAAGCTTTGGCGAAGTGGAGTCTGCTGTACTTGCTCATGGGCATTGGAACAGTATAGCAAAGTACATTTTAAAAACTTCGTGTTGTAATATTTAACATTATATGTTAACACTTGATACTTTCATGTAATGCTTTTTCCTTTTATTAAGAAGAATTGATTCCGTGAAGTTAATGCTATGTTAACTTGGGAAAAAAAATTAAACCTCTTATGTTAATACTTTTTATTTACAGGCTGTAATAAACGATGAGTGAAAGGTTAGCCTGAAAGCTCATCAAAGTTTATCAGTTTAAGCTAATACCTGAACAGATCTAGATAGCTGTTAGTTAAAATGGTTATAATCTTAGTTTATGCAAGAAAACATTGATTCTTCTTGCAGAACTGGAATGCACTGAGGAGGAAGGCAACAACATTTGTGGTTTTACTTGAGAGTTAGTGATGATTATTTTATAATCCAAGCTTAGAATCTTTCAAATGAGATTTTGATTTTTTTCTTTTGTCTTTTTCTTACTATAGAAACATTAATTTCAAAAGTATGTAATAACGCTACAAGCATCAGAGGTAATTATCATTTCTTTGCTTTCAAAGAATATATGGTATAGTTCTGGTGTTGAAAATACATGATCTTTAGCTGTGAAATGTTGAGAAATAAAATGATGAAGCTTAGCTACAAGTCTCCTTGAAACAGATTGTTAATGCTTCTGTTATTGGAGTGAGGTCAACAACCATCTTTTTATGAGTTGGAGTTTAGTTTTTAAGGAAATGAGAAATTACAGAAGTCTACTGAAGTGCAGTGTAGTGTACTTGAAGTTTAGATGATAAATTGCTGCTGTGAATGGATTAAGTCACTAAGGTCTCAAATTTGGAGTAGTGCATGCAACTGCAATATAGTGACCACGTTAGAGAGGGTTAAGTGATGTTCTTGCAGGTACAGTCATTCCTAAGAGTAGGAAAAGAAACTTGAAAGGGTTTCTGGAATATACTTACATACTGTTGCTAAGACAGTAGCTAGGAATGGTGCAAGGACCCAGCTGTGTTAAATTCTGACTACAAAGATTAAATATGTGCTTAGCTACAACTTACAGTCCAAAGTGAATAAGTACATCTGATTGCCGTTTTAGCTGGAGTATTCAGGGTAGTGTCCCGAGATGTGTGTCACTACTTAATAATTTTTGCACATACATCACTAATATTTTTTTTTTCCCAATTGAACATTTAAACAAAGGGGCAAGTTTAAAACTTTTACTTCTTGTGATGAGTGGTTGTTATAAAAACTGGCATAAACCTCTGACAGCTCCTCTCAAGTGTATGTTTGGGGAGGCAGACCTTGCTATCTTATTTTTGTTGCAAGAACCACTGAGAGATTTAGGCTCCGGGCTTGGATGTTTGGACAGCTGGTCCCTCTGTTTCATAACTGTCTCAAAACAGTGAACCAGATGGATTCAGTATCTGTAAAAGAGACCTTTGGGAGTCTGTGACAATGAAAGTTTGTAGTGATAAAGGCAAAGCCTTATGAGGACAAATGTTCATCACTTACTAAAAGGATCTGATGTGTAGCAGGGATCTTATTTTATTTAGTGTGTACATGATTAGTGTGTTGCAGAGTTCGGTGGCTAGGAGCTGTAGCCATAGTCTTAATCCAAATAAGAAAAATAGTAGTTCTTTTGGGGTGTAATTTTGAATGTATGTCCACATATGCCTTTTAAATGTGTTTGGTGTTGAAATTAATTTTATTTGTATATCTTGGTGAAGACTTTTCTCTACTTAAGGTTGGAATCTTTGTGTATGCGTGATATCTGTTATGTACAATGTACTGTAAATCTAGTATGTAGGTGTATATTTGTATATATTTACACACTTTGTTTACTTCACATGGTAACAGTGAAATTAAACTTTATATAAAAGACAGAAAGGGGCTTACTAAGAGCTCTTACATGCTATAACATAAAGAATGCTTCACGCAAGGCATTATTTTATTGCATGTGCACAAAGGAGCTCTGTTAAAGATGGACTAGGAATTTGCACATTTGAGATCTGATAATCTCATACGTCATATACACTGAACAAGACAAAGGGTTACTAAGAATAAAAATGCGTAACATATAGCTGCTTAAGAAACTGAGCACAACTTCAGTGAGACAGAAATTGTAGCAGTATTTCTGCCTAGTACTTCCTTAAAGAAAGACATAGCTGTCTTATCTTTACTCTACCAAACCTTTACTTAAACCAAGTAGCTTTTATGGTTGTGCTCACTGAGCTTTCCAGCAGCCTGTTTGAGTGAAAATGCTATGGTAATTCAAAAGATCACTTTTCTCTTTGTAAAGGAAAAAACAATTAGGAAAAAAATCCTAGCATCAATTATGCATTACTGGGTTTTTTTCTTCCTATAATAATGTTCTTCTAAAGTTAAAACATTAAACCAAATAGTATTAAATTCCTACTCTGAATTGTTCCAAATATTTTGCAGTAGTGGGCTGGTTAATTTTTTTTTGCTGTTGTTTTTTCTTAAAACAGTTGGGTAACAAATGAATGGAATATAGAAGTAGCCCATAGAAGCTGGTTTGTGGAAGAGAAGCAGCATAGCAGTATTAGTAAGATTATGACCCAGCCTAGTTAGTCTTTCCTGAGGGCTATTCTGGCTTTCTTGGGTAGTGCTATATGCTTCTGTATATGTGGCTGTATGTTGGTAAAAACTGTTTAGTGCTCAGCAGTCTTGGTCTGGTGCATTTGGTACACTGCAGTTATTACTGAGTAGTTTTTGCCTGTCTTTGGGTTTTCTGGATCATCTGTTGTAGGATCACTATTATTCAGTAGAAACCCTGAGTTCAGAGTTTGTGCTGGTGAGCAAATGAAACTTAGCATGAATGATGATTTTGAATCAGGAGCAGTAATAAGAGATGCTTCTAAATGGGAGAAATAAAACAGAGTAATTTAAACCTATCTAATTGGGCATGATTATTTTTACTCTTATTAATAGCTCTGTGACATTTGTAGAACATACAAATGGGGGAGTTATGTGAGATTGTACATTAAATTCATGTTAATACTTACAGGAGTAATGACATTGAAATTACATGTTGCTGTCTCTTGCAGTTTGACTGGCAGTATGTTTGACATGAAATTATTATAGAACAATACATAATGTTGCATGTGAAGCAGAACAGGTTATTTAAGATGTCTGCACTCTTCCTATTCCTCTTCCAAGAAAATGGACTTAATTCATTAGTGATACCAGGGTAAAACAACCTATCAATGTGTTGAGCTAATAGGTCATGCGTACAGCTGTGTGCTCCAGAATATTGTTAAAGTCAAGCAGCAGCTGAAGTAATGAATATCAGCATTTTCAATGGCAAAACTGATTACTGGTCAAGCAAAGCAGAGAGAAAAATAGTGAACTGTAGACTTTTTGTTAAGAATATAGAGGGTACTCAAACTGGAATTAGATAGGTATTCTAAATGTGTGTGTTCCCATGTATAGTCAAAGTATTAAAGATTTTAAATTTTATTCTTGATTTGGTTGTTGAAATTTTGAGTACTTGCTCATGCCCTTGGAAATAAGAATTTAGCCTTGCCCATTGCTGGAAGCAAGTGTCTTGTTTATATGCTGATTAAAATATGTGGGAAGATTAATGTCAGGAATGGAAACTTGCCTTTTGTACCTATTTGCCTATAAAGAATTATTGTGTCTCTCTTGGTGACTCAAGGCAGCTTGTTGCTGAATAATGTCTCTTTATGTGTGTGCACTCTAATTTTGAATCTTGACAGTTAAATTCATAAGCACTTTTGCCTTAATTACAGTATTTAGGAGGGCTTGTATTGACTTGCTGATTTGTAGATTTTAGAAAGATAATTGCAGGTGTGAAAAAAGATGTCACTGAAATGGGGTGATGTAACTTGTAGCAGTATGACAGGTTTTTAATGATTTCTTAGTGTTTAGTTTCTTGTTCAAATGGTCAAGTGAATTAAACCCTTGGTGAATCTAGTTCTAGTGTGTTATGCAGCTATAAGTATAGACAAATACTGCTAAAATTAATGGTTTAGATTCAGATTTACACCGGTGTAAAAGCTGGATGCACATTAAGCTTCATGTGAAGTATTTTTTTATAACCAATATGACAGTATGTATATATACATCGCTTAACTAGTTTAACCACTGCTGTGGTAATTTGAAAGGATGCTCTAGTTCTTTATTGCTTACAATAAGAATAATAGAAGTAGGGCTCAAATTTGTATCTATTAAATACATGTATTAAAACATTCATGGATTATTACAGTAAGTTATCTGCTTGTGTCATCTTCTCACTGTGGGTTTCAATAATCTGAAAACAGTTCTTCACATTCTTTTGATTTGTGTCCTTTGTTCCTTGACTGAGGCTCCTTGTATTTTGAGTGTGCTGATTGTTTTGGGGTTTTTTGTGTGGGTTTTTTGTATGTGGGTTTTGGTATTTTGGCTTTTGTTTTGCCTGGCTAGGGAAGGAAATCATTCTGGGAGTAATCTCCCAGGAGGATGATAATTAGGTGGTAGAATTCTGTAGAGAATGAGCTTGTGAGCTGATAATTTGTCCTGCGCTAAACAGTCCTGCCACTATGTCGATCATAAACCTGTGTGTTAATGTAAGTGTAGAGGATGCAGGTTGCTTGAATCACCCCCATTGCCAGTCTGGACAATGCCAGTCTACTGATCTGGAAATTGGAGGCTTAGAGGAATTTTATTACTGATCTAGACAACTGAGAAGTTTTATTACTGAGGGGAAATAGAGTATACATTTCATGGCTCAGTGCTTGTAATGGTTGGAGATTGCAGTCCCTCTTTGGGATAGAGGAAATATAATTTAAGTATGAGATCCTAACTGATTTGAATCAGTAACTCCATTAAAGTGTATTTATTATACACCTACTGACAGTGATCCAAGTGTCACTTAGTAAATAGAGCACTGATAGTGAAAAAAATGAAGTAAATAGAGCATGGATAGTGAAATCCATGTCCACGTAGAGCTACTGAACAATTCCCCTTCCCCCCTCCCCCCCCCCAACATCTTTACATTTTGGTTTGGGTTTTTTTTAATCCGCCCCCCAATAATGCTTGAGGTAGATGGAGCTTAAAAGTAATAGTATTTATGTTAGCAGTTAAGGGATTACTGAGTTATTGACCTGTAGCTTTCAGAAAAAGACGAAGCAAAGAATATAGACAGACTAAAGGCATTTTGCTAGTGTGTGCTATGTAAAATCTCAACTACCTTAAACTTGGGAACAAAACTGCAACCCTCACAAAAGGTAGCTTTTTCACGTTTTGGTATTGTGCTCTGAGCAATCCGAGTCTTCCGTATAATCGTAAAAGAGTTATTAAAGATGACAGGAATTAACACCTGCCCACAGAGATCACAACAAAGAACCAGTCACATCTGTTTGCTGAGTCTATGAAGTATTAGATATTCATTAAAAAGCCACTGGGCAGCATAATTGTGTGGAAAGCAGACTTTACATTTCAGAATTGAAATGTTTCATAGAATCATAGAATAGTTAGAGTTGGAAAGGACCTTAAGATCATCTAGTTCCAATCCCCCTGCCATGAGCAGGGACACCACACACTAAACTATGTCGCCCAAGGCTTTGTCCAGTCTGGCCTTGAACACTGCCAGGGATGGAGCATTCACAACTTCCTTGGGCAACCCAATCCAGTGCCTCACCACCCTCACTGTAAAGAACTTCTTCCTTAAACTGGGGAAGTTTAGATTAGATATAAGTTTAAAGCCATTACCCCTTGTCCTGCCACTACAGTCCCTAACGAAGAGTCCCTCCCCAGCATCCTTATAGGCCCCCTTCAGATACTGGAAGGCTGTTATGAGGTCTCCACGCAGTCTTCTCTTCTCCAGGATTTGAGTTGGATCATTTGTAATATTAATGCCATGGGCACATTTATAGGGAGATGCATTATATTCTTTGTGTATACTAGCAACTCCCTACAAATCCGTATACTCTGTTCACTAAAACTCTGGTTTTTGGTAACAACTGGTGTGTTTGAAAGTGATGCATAGAAGTGTTTTTTTAATAGCAGGAGGACCTTGAAACATTTAAATAAGAATGAGCCTTGACATTTCCAGTGTATGAAGCAAATTTTTATATTTCAGACATAATACATTTTTCCTTTTCCTTTCAAGCAGGATCTCATTAAGTCCATCCTCTCCTCCACAGTTTGGAACAGTATATCAAATCTGATCCTTGTCCCAGTGATGCCATTTAAAATTTTGCTATTGTCTTTAACAAAAACAGACCTTTTAGAGAAGGCATTAGATGAACTGAACTGTAGAAACAATAATGACAAAGTTAGAATTGACATTTTTAGGTTACCATAAAAAGAAAAATTCTCTATTCAGCATAAGTAAAAAAAAATAAATCAGTTGTAAAGACACATGAGAGGATTTTAAATTTTTTTATTTATTTTTACTTTTTTTTTTT
>NW_009936084.1:0-20327 GCF_000696875.1 Nestor notabilis | reverse complement strand
TTTTAATAGAAGCCTTGATTGATCTTGTGGATAAGTTCCACAGAGCTAGAGAATTTACATGGAGAGGATTTCAGCTGTGTTCCTCATGTGGAAAATATAATGTTTTGATGGAAAAACTGTTGGGGTTTTACTAAACAAGTAGATTTTACTGAAGGGCATGTCTGTAGAAGGAATGATGTTCTGCTTAGCTTGTAGGAATGCTGCAGTATCATTTGACAACAATGTGACTTAAATGGATAAAAACACTTGACTGGGAATACATAAGTTCTAGTGAGATTTTGAAAATAAGGTCTGTGTCTTGACCTTCTCGACATTCAACAGGAACATGGTCTCCTTTTCATTTCTCTGGTGTGTCATTGTAGGATTTTACTTATAAGGAGCAATGTTAACTCTTCTGTTTAAAAGCTGAGGTCCAGAAATGCAGCAGACCCAGCCTGCAGCCTCTTTTATATTTAATCTTCTTGGAATATGTATGTGTTATTAACAGTATTAAGTCAATTTACGTGGTTGCTTCATTTTTGCTGGATAGCATAGAAGATGGGACTCTTAAATGTTTTTGCCAAAAGCTCTGATTTAATAAGAAAAAAAAATGAGATAAATTAATAGAGTTGTGGCTTTAGTGGCAGAAATAAGGGTAGTCACAGTGTGGACAGGAACAGTGGAAAAAGTTATAGAGGGAGCCTCAAATACAGAGTTTCATTCAAGTGGTGAACCACGTGTCTGTCATAGAGGTGCACTTAGACTTGTTCATTTATTTAGGTAGAAGTAGGAGGCTGACCATTATTTGTGATTAGCAGGCTCTTTGTATCTGCAGGTGGCTTGCAATCTGTGGTGCAAGTATAGATACATGAACATAGAAAGTCAAACATGACACAGGTGGAAGGAAGCATCAGTTTTGTTTCAGCAATATTGTAAAATGTAAAGGAAATAAAAACGAGTTTGACTAGCTGAATGGAAGGGAACTTTGGGAAGAACTTAATTACCTGTGTTGCATTTGACAGCATTCTTGTAGACTGAGACCAAAACTTCTCTTAAAGGCACTATGAGATGAGAGTACAAATGTTCAGGAATTCATCTTTATTTTTTATCTATTTTACCTATTTCCATTATGATTTTATACAATTACATATTTAATATATTTTATATGCATTCTGTATCTGTTTTATATATTTAAAATGTATATATGTTGTCTATTATATTACTGTATGCAATTTATCTGTTATCTTTATCTATTTGCATTAATATATCTAAGTCTGTCATCCCCATAGGAATCTTTCAGTAGAATAATGTTAAGTACTACAGTATCTGAAAAAACAGTCTCCTTGGATAAGAATGCTTACTCTGCATGTTAACGGAGATGACCTGCTTAGAAAATCAATTTTTCTTTTTTTTTTTTTTTTTTTTTTTTTTTTTTTGCTTTAAAAAAAAATTTTTTTTTTTTTTTTTTTTTTTTTTTTTTTTTTTGTGTGTGACATTAAAGTTTATATTAATAACATGTAATAAACAGTTGGGTTCTTTTGATGTTACTTATAGGTAGTGTAATGGTGGATCTTTAATCAGAAGAAAAGGCTATATGTATATTGAAAAGCATAGGACATTATACTAGAAAGCTTTTTTACGGTGTTAAGTTTAACAGCATCTTAAATATGAGAATCAATGGCTAATCACTTTAAAAGGTACTCCTGTACTGGTGAATAGGTTTTATCTAATTAAGACTCTATTTGCGAGACAAGCTAGTATGACAGATTGATTTTGTTTAATTGCAGGAAGATGAATATCAAACATTGTTTGATTCAAGACTGGTGTTTCAGTACCCCATTCAGACCAGAGAAGTGAAAAAAGGGAGGCGCTCGGTCCCTTTCTGTCCTTATGGGGCTCAAACAACAGTTTTAAAGCCAAGATAAGGGTAGAAATGTTAAGGTAATCCGTGTTTCCAAGGGAAGCATCAGTCTTCAGGAAGAGATGGAAAAAATTGGTTAATATTACTACTAAGAGTTAATGCAACAGACTGTAGTCTTTAAATATTTGACAGACAATTTTCTTCATTATGCAAGAGGTGCATTTGAGGGAGAATGGCTTGAATTTATCATGTAGAAAGAGGTCCAATATTAAATTGGGTAACGCTAAGCCTGAGTGTTTACCAATTCAGAGATAATGAGGATACTGTATTTCAGGGTTTGTTTTGGGTTTTTTTTTTTTTGTTTTGTTTATTTTCTTTATAGAAAGAAAACGAAACTCTAGCAGAGATTTAACTTTGCATTTCCAGTGGGAATTCCTGCCATAAATGTTGAATGTAATTATTCAACCTGAAATTTTTGGTAAACAAAAGCTAAATCAATAAACATGAAGAAAGATACAATGTACATCTATGTTGTCAGGAAAGATTCAAAACTAGTTGATGAGAGCACTTAAACTCAAAAGCATTTTGAAGCCCAAACTTGCTGGAATGAAAATGAAAACTCTTGTTGGATTTTATGGGCTTTGGATGAAGATCTAGTTCATCAGGACACTTGAAGCATGGGCTTTATTTTAAGCGTATTGATGATTTCATTAATGTAATGGAATTGTTCATGATGTTGAGTGCTTTCAGAGCTCTGTGAACAGATGTGAGGTTGCTGCATGGGTAGATTTCTGTTCCAGATGACCAGGAACTTGGGCAAAACAGAACAGGCAAGTAGAGAATCTATTTCCAAACTCTTCAGCATTCTCAAAGAGCTCATCTACTGTTCTTTCTATTTTTCTGTAACAAAAGTGACTTCCAGTGGTATAATTAGCTAAGTGAGGCTGCTCCCAGAATAAGGTCCTATGCATTCTTATGTTCTGTAGAGCAGATATGTATTCTCTGTGGGCAGCCTTGTATTTTTATCCGAGATAGTTATACTAGTTCCACATAGTTGCATGTTTTAGGTTCAGAATAAGGTGACAGTCTATTCATACGGGACAGGGATTCATGGCTATTGCCTGTGCATAATATTTGCCCCATATGTTATAGAACAGCTCCTAACTGAATTACCAAAGGTTTCTTTTTTTTCCCAAGCTTGATAAACTTTATTTAGGTTATCGTTTTTCAGTATTCAATAGAGAAAGGAATTGTGTTGTTTTCATTACTTCTGTGTTTTCTTGTCATGATGTGTTAGTGTAATCTTTCCTCTGCTATTAGCAATGACAAAAGGAGACATGTACAGATATGGCAACTAGCTATTTTAGGTGTTTCTGTGCTGCTGTTGACTTTAACGTCAGCTATGAAGGCAAAGTCCGGATGACTGTTGCGTTGTAATAGGGTTATGCTTGCATTTGTGCAGTGTGTACATGAGCAAAAAGCACATATAGCAAAACTAGTGGCACTCTTTCCTGTAATCCTTTGACATAGCCATAACAGAAGATCTTATTAAGGAGAGCAGCTTGAATAAATTTTCAGAGAAGCAGCTAATTTCTAGAAATGTTACTGGTTCCTACAGAGTGCTAATTCTCGTCTATACGTTGCATTTGTTTTCTTTGAGCTGTTTAACTATACGGTAAGTTACTTTACACTTGAGACTGTTCACTGACCTTATGGAGTGAAATGCAGCACTTGTCCGTTCTCTGTTTTCGTAAAAAAAGATATTCTGTGGGAATGTCTTTGAACTTGCACTGAACAGTATTTAGTTAGCTCTCTTTGGGAGTAAGGCGTATAGAAACAGGCTGTATTATTTATGTTTCAGGTTTTGCTCTGCTTATTTCTGTAGGTTACGGTCAAAAAAGCAATATCCCCATCATGGAAAAGATATTCTAGTACAAAATAGGGCTGCTTGTCCTTAATACAGGCAGCTCAGCATCCAATAACTTTTTGAATGTTATATAATAACGGTAAGTAATAATAGTAAGACTATTTGAACAAAATATTCAGATGTCTGAAAGATGCTCAAACTTGAGCAAAAATTTAGATTCCTACGTACAAAATTGCTGGCTATTTAGGATAGGTATGTTGACCTTTAAAAAGGTCTGTCTTCCTGGATGAGGGATTTCAACTTAAATCCTGAATTTACTTGTTTTTTGGTTAAAATAAAATGAACAAGTGATGGTATCTGGCAAACACCATCTGATATATTCATGATGCTTGATGAGAGATTTTAATGAGGTTTGTATCTAGCTATTTTACTTACGTTTTTTGAAATAACCCACTGTCATCTACTATGGAGACAGGAGCAACTGTTGCAGAAAACAAGCTTGATTTAATAATGTTTAGGGAGCAGTTAAAGCCTGACAATGTTCCTGCTGGCAGTAGCTTCTAGTTTAAGGAAAATTTTTTTTGGGGGGGGGAAAAAAACCATAAAATTTCCTTGTTGCTCTTGAGTTAGTTGGAGTAGAGACCAAGCATGGGGATGTGTGATCACATGGGGAAAGAGCAACTGTTACGGCCTGTGGTCAATAAATCAAAATTTTCTAGGCTTCTGGAACTACCCCTCTTTATTTAAAAACCTAAACAACCCTCTTGTCAAACTCCCATATAACAAATTTCATAAGGAAATGTACAAATATATTTATTTCAATCTTTCTGTGATGGAGGTTTCTGACAGCTAAGTTTTGGACAAAATTCGTGTGACAAGACATTATCTGCATATGCTCATCTGCGTATGTTTGTAGTTGCTATGTAGTTGTTATACTATGCAAATCCAAGAATTATTCAGCTGTATGTTCTTGAGAACCTGTGTTTTGCTCTTGTTAATTCATTACCCACACCTTCCAAGGGTATAAAGCTCCTGTAACTTGGTTAATTTGCTCTTTCCTTCAGCAGACTGATTTCTGGGGGTTTTTTGTAAGTGGAACGCTGATACCTCTGCTGCCAGGCTGACTGCTGTTGCTTTGTTCGTTTCTGTCTCTGCCAGTGTCTGCCTGCTGTCTCTTTGTAGTGCACCTTCTCTGTGCAAATACATACACAAAAAAGTAGACCAAATCATTGTAAGTCTGGACTCGTTAGCACAGAATCCCATAAAACTCCCTTCATCAATGCTGGATTAGATTTAATTTTTGTGAATGTGTTGAATCAAATATTCTTCCATTCATGAACACCCAATTTGCAGCATCAGTGATGAGAACACTTGTTGAACTCATTACTTGACTAAATAGTTTTTTAGTTGTTTGTTCAGTATGAAACTGGGAAGGAATACATAGTGCTTATGCATCAAGACAGAGTGAATGTATGTAGTGCTATAGTTAATAACTGTTAACAGTGTACATATTCATGTACTAGATCAGTGCTTCTAAGGTAAACGGGGCTATCATAGCCTAAATTTAATTAACTGAGGGTGATTGAGGAGGTGTATTCCACAACAATCAGAGTTCCGCTATATCTACCTCTAGTATTTAATCATTATCATTGGCAGTGTGCTAAGTGGTGCTCTGTATTTTTATAGATGCACAGAGAATTTAATTTTTAGACCTAATATAAATTGTAGCAAATAGTGGAATGTGTGAGTAGAGCTATATAAATTTATACTAGTATGAGCTCTATGTAACAGAGGAGTATCTTCATGGAAGTGCTCGCTTTTAAAGTTTCAAAGGAAAAGCCATTTAAAGGAAGGGATTTCTCTAGCTAGCGTTCACACACACACACAGAAAAAGACTTTTATATGACCTTTAGATAAAATCCATAAAGTGTTGACCTTTAATTGCTAAGTGCTTGATAAATTGAAATTTGGCAGAGGGGAATAGCACAAGAATTCAGTAAAAGGTGGTAAGTCTTTAGTACTCTTCATGTTATGTAATAACGATAGACATAGCCTGGGCAGCTAGAGCCAGAAAATGTTTTCTCAACATTCCAATAGGCCCTAACCAAAGTAATAAACTTTGTGAATATTTTCAGATACATTGTGGCTGTTTAATTTAAATTAAAAGGCTCCTTTGATCACCTCCTTCAGGAATTATTTGGGAAATTGTAGGTAAGTGTTGGACTGCTAGTAGTTTTAGTCTGTCCTCTACACTCCCGCATTTGTATTTTTATATGTCTTTATGAAATGAAAATATTTTCATTTACCCAAAATGTTACTTGAACAAAACTGCATTTCCATAAATTCATTAGCTAATCTTTTTTCTTCTCTTATTAAAAGCTCTCTTCTTAATATTTTGCCTGTGTGTAAATTCAGGGTCTCTGAAAAAGGTAGATAATATTTGATTGTCCAGTCTTGCAACTGGAAAATTAAATTAAAACTTCCTGTTTCAACATTCAAGAAAATACTATTGGTAAGAAATGTCAGATTTTTTTCATGGACTTTTTATGTTTAAGGGCAGAAGTTATCATTAGATCATCTAGTTTGAGTAATACATCACAAGTAGATAATTTATTGTCAAAGAAATGGGCTCTGGGCTATGGCCAAGAGCAATAAATATTAGGAGTCAAGCAAACATGATTTGAGATTAGAAGCTGATTCTCCAGATGCTAGCAGATGGGATCTTCATTCCTTCCCTGTAGTCTTCCAGTTTATGTAGTATAAAGCACTGTTCCCATAAGAGGATACTGTTCATGTCTGGTGACTTAGACATATTGATACCTATTTCTGTCTTTAAGAAAGAGAGGAGGAAAAATACTGAAATCAGTTGCAGAGCAGTCACAGAGTCTGTAATCTTTTACCCGCTTGTTTTGTTTTAATATACACTTGCAGTTAACGGAGAAAATGCTCATGGTTCGACATCTGAGATTTGAAGTTTCACAGCTTCTTTCCTAGCAGATTTGTGAGCTGCTCTAGCTGTATTCCTGGTGCTTTTCAGGAGTATTCCCTGATTTTATGATTTGTAGTATGTATAACAACATTGTCCAGCAACAAGTGCAGAAAAAGAGAGACATGAATGGGAATTACTGATGGCACATAAATAGTGTTATAGTTTGTTTTTAAATGTAAGTAGTGCACTTAAGTCAACCTAAATTCCTTGCACTGCCAAGTCTTTTTAAATAAAAAAAAAAAAAAAGTTGTTTCTGTTTGTTTTTAAATTAAATGTTTTGGGGTTTTAATGCCAGGATTGGTCCTATAGCCAAGAGATTCAGTATTGTCTTACAGGAGGCCTACAAACTCTGGGAGATGCTGATGGTAAACTACAGAATCAGAACATTCATTCACATGCACTTGTTCTGATGCAGTGAGAGATCATTTTAAAATCTGTAAAGAAAGCTGAGCCTTCTTAAATGTTATTTGTTTGTAGAGGCATGATAGGGATGGGGATTCTTTTATGTCAGATTTTTATCTCTGCAGATGTGAGTGCCTTGATCAATGCTTGAAGGAACAGCATTGGTTACTTACTCTTCCTACTTGCTTTTTTACTTTCTCCTAGCTGAGATACATACCATTGCTTCTAGACAGTTGCATTGCAAGAAAAGCTCCGTGCAGCCATTAGTATGACTTTTTTTAGTAGCAGCTTGTGTTTGCCTGAGGGTTCTCTCATCAATCTACTGTGAATTTCCTTCTGCCTCTATTCATTGTACCAGTACTAGATACAATTTCTGTGTCATGAAATAGCTGCTGTGGACTGCTATCAAGACTGATATGAATATGAGAAGAGCTATGAAAAAATAAAGTAGGAAAACATGAAGTTGTGTTTAGCTTGGTTTTTAGCTTATTACTCAGAAAAAGAGAGGAAACTCACTTCACTTTACAAGTGTAGGAGCTAAGGTGAGACGTGAGCAAAGTTGGACCCTTTTCCATGTAATAGCTTTTGGTACAGCTCTTGGGTTATCCTTTACTCTTCTCCATTCCATCTTTGATCTCCAAGTCTGTTTTTGGAGATGGTTGATTATCTATTCTCTTAGTCTCTGATGCTTCCAGGGAGATGAGCACACCCCTCCCCCCTTTTCCTCTATTGACATGAGCATTTTGGTGAGAAAATAAGGTAAATCATATATTTTCTGGTTTTACTATGTTCTGTGATTTCACATACCACTTTTACTCCATTGGTGTTGAACCAGTAATATTCCTACTAAGTCCAAGTAACCTGCTTTGACTGTCCTCCTCGGGCTGCTCAGTGAATCCCTACTGCTGCTCATTTCTTTTATCTGCCTTCATGCATTGCATGAACAGATGGTGGTTATTACAACTTTTCTTGTATTCAACCAGAGTTCAGCCTAGCATAGCACTGATTTACTTTGGACTAAAACATCCTTTCACAGGTCATAGTTTATGCAATTCAGTTGCCATCAACCAACAGTTGTATCTGTTAAATCATAGATGGAATTAGGAACTCATTAAAAGGCACTAGACTTTCTCAGAATGATTCAATACTGTAGGTTCATTATATGATACTCAACTCTTTCCGCATGTAAAAATGAAAAATTCTGCTTTGAATAACAGCATCCTCTTGCTGACATTACTTTTATGCTCTATGAGGAATATATTTTTATGTGGGGAAAAAAATCAGCAAAAATTTCTGTTTAAAAGTATAACTTGCTTTCTTGACTGTACTGGTATGCCATTGTTTCATTCTGCAGACTATCTTGCCTTACTGCTACTGTGGAATAAGCAGTTGTCTTTTGATCATATGTTTTTTTTTAAAGTAGTCTGATCGCTGATGGTGAGAGAAAATTACTGAGACATCAGGGAAAGATGTGGATGCAAGATTTTGCTGTAACAAATTACTGTTTCTTTGCCACAGGTGATATAGAAAGCTTCATTCTTCGGCTGGCTGCTTAATAGCTTGAAATTTATAGTTTTATGTCCTTTATCCTTACATTCATCATGCCTTGTATGTATGTAACTGGTTGCCATTTCCAGTCCTGGATCAGCCCAAAACCTTTGCTGTGGTACAGTAATTGCTGTCTAAATGGCTGTCCCTGTTTATGAAGTAAAGTTTACAGTTGTGTGTTGGGCAAGGAAACTGTTCTGTGACAACCGATCATGTAACTAATAAATGTTAGAGATGTGTTTTAATCCTTGTAATGAACAGCCATTAACAGTAATTCTTTTAAGACTTACAAAGCTTTTAAACACTGATCATTAATTTCCCTTTGTTGTATTCTAATTAAAGAAGAAGAATTTAGCATAAAGCCTTTTCATTCCTTCTTGAACAGTTTGTTACTGGTTAGTTAGCCCTGGGAAGGGAAGCTAAAATACAGAGGATGCTGTTTTATCATGTAGCAGTTCTGGTTTACAGAGTTCCCATCCTTGCCTGTTTGTTCCTGCCTCTGTTGTACAGTACGCTCTTTTACAGGTGTACTAAACCAAGTGTTTTGTGCAGAACTGGCAGGGACTGAATCAGGGCATCTGTGAGGGTGAAGAATAGTCTCTTTATTTTAATCAGACCTCCGATTTGATTCTCAGTTCAGCCTTACAAACAGTTTTATTTTCACAGGATGAGGAGACACAATGCCACAGAATCTGTAACTGTAGATAGGAAAAGACCAAAAGCTGACAAAACCCTTGTTTTGTGACACTTCTCCCCTTAGTTATCTTTTCATCAGACAACTGAGAGAATTGGATTGCGGGCCTTAAGAAGACAAATATAAACAAAAAAGTGTTTGTGTTGGTCTCATGTAGTCTGGTTAAGTCCAGAGCATCCCACTGGAATCACTCAAAACACTTTCAAAGCCAGCTTTGTTTGGTTGATAGTCTGCTCAGTTTTGAAGTTCATAATCTCTAATGCTAAAAAAGCCTTTCAGAGTTTGCATACTGTCACAAAACAAAACAAAAACTTATGTGCTTCAGAGTTCAAATTTCGATTGATGCTAAGTGATTCTTGGGTAGTTTGCTTTCATTGCAGGAACTTTAAAAAGATGTGTGTGTTTATTTTTTAATATATCTGGGAAGCAGTGTAGAGATAAAAACATAAGTCTAGGGCTAGAAAACCTGAGCATTTCTTATTCTTGGAGTACAGAAACTCGGTAACCCTTCTGATACGAGTTCATCACTGCCATTGATGCTGCTGCCAGCCGTTGACATTTGCTAGCTATATCACAGCCATCTGGAGTACAGTAGATCATAACGTTGATGGGTACTACCATAAAAATGCCAAACATGGCTTTAAATATTAACCACACTACCTGTGTATGGAAGTAGCTGCTCTTGAAAAATATACTGTCAGCTGAATATTCATCAAGGCATTCTGGAATTACAGTAGCTTGAATAAACTGGAGTACTAATGGAAACCTTTTGCTTACAGTCGTAGTGGTTTATCTTTGTGAGGTGATTTTTCCTTTTAACCTTATTCTTGGTGGTAGTTAATTGAGAGTATATTTGGTACTAGTGAGAATGTTGCCTTAGTTTAAAAATTCTTGCATGGTATTGGTACCTTTTTTTAGATTGAAGAAATAAACTTTGCACTTAATCTCTGTGCAGTTCCATTATTGCACATATATGTAGGATTTAAAATCACTGATTTTTCTTTTCATATATTTTTTTCTTTTGACTAAAAGTTTGAGCAAGATACCAAATGACTACTTTAAAGGTGTTACAGTAATGTTACTTTTGATGGAACAGAATGTATTTAATGCTGTTTTAATGCATGCAGATCTCCAACCATTGAGCTTTAAGTGCATGAAGGGAGAAGCTTTGTTTACTTTTGTGGCCTACTCCTTGGCCCCAGTGCTGGGAAGGAGCAGAAAGGTGAGGTTCTCGACACAGTTGCACCATGCACATAGTTGCAAATTTCTTAAATTGCTGCCTTAGACATCCTGTGTTACGTGTGTACCTTAAAACAATCTCCTACAATCTGCTGGTTGAAGTACTGGGACAGTGGTGGGCAGTTGAAGTGAGAAGTGCTGATAGGAGCAGTGGCACAGAATATGTGCTATTATAGCATATCAAAACTGATCAAGTTCTCAGTATTTCTGCAGCATGCTTACCATAACAAAAAAAGGTTTAGATTTTCTCAGTTTGAGAGTGGCAGTGTAAATTCTCAGACCCACTCTAACTTCTTACTGTCTTATATAAATGTGTTTTAAATGTGGTTATTGCAAGGTGGGTTTAATTACTACTTATGTAATGTAGTCACTGAACTTTTAAAGAGATTTTTATTAACTCACAGGCACTATAAAACAAATGGAATTGTTCTTGTAAAGCTAGCTATGGTGAAACGTTACAGTGACTTTGGAGGAAGTTAAAATATATGTGTACTCATGTTTCCAAAGGGTACAAATTGCTGCTATTTCACTATGAAGGTCCATGTAGACACACAAAAAAGCATCAGAAATAAAGAGAAAGATAATGATTTATTCTCATTGATGTGTTGTACTCAAGTCTTGAAGGAAAGAAAGAAAATCGGAGAATAAAGGACTGGGGCTATCATTACAGTTGGTATCATTGTCTGACGATTCAATGTTTCTATGTTCTTGCTGGCAAGTTAGGTGATACATAGATTTCCTTGTTACAGCTTTGTTATCTTTAATTGCACTTTTTGTTTTACTGTGAAATTGTGTGGGAGCTCCACCCAGTTTCTAGTAAAGAGAGTCCAACAGCTGTTGCTATCAGAGAAGAGCTGAAGGTAGTAAAATAATTCTAAAATTGCTGTTTCCATTCCTGTGCTGTATGAGCACTGTTAAGTGAATTTTGTTCTCCCAGTCTTAGAGCAGAATTACATGTTCCAAAGACTATTGAGGAATAGAAGTGTGGGTGTTTTAAGCTCCTCTGAAAAATGTTATGATTAAGGCACAACAGCTGAGTGACCTGAACTTGAAAGTGCAGTGATTCAGAGCATGCTTTAGTTCTTGACTGGCTTACTGCATGTTTTCAGACCTCAGAATTCCTTAAGGCTCTTATTGGTAAACAAGTGACGCCAAGCCAATTTGTTCTTGGGTGTAGGGGAAGGCTCTCTGACCAGTTGTATGCCCACTCTATTTCATTTATAGCTAAGTAAGCATTGCTCTTGTCTTTCCTGTTTGTAACTATTGTATTCTATTACCTGGAACTCTAACTGCTCTTTTCTTGCAAAATCAACCAAAATATGAGTAGATGATACAGATGATTCTTAGTTCCTTTTTTTTCTGAAGTTTGGTGTATGTCTGCAGGAAGTGAATTATTTAGTTAGATACTGATATGTGATGATTCGCAACCATTGGAAATAAGTGAAGAAAGGCTAAGGTCCTAAGATGTTTGTAGTTGCTTAAGGTATTATTAAAATTGCAGGCTGTGGGTGACCCCTTTGAGAACAAAATGTAAGTACGAAACATCATGGAAAAAGTACAGAGGAATAAAGAGAGGAACTGAAGCAGATTATTTGCTGAATTTCCATAGATATGCATGTTTTAAGTGTGTGCTAATTAAGTGCTTTGGTGAAGCTGAAAGGAGTCTAAGGTTTTAATTTGTTTTGGAAGAAACCAATAGAATTGGAAGGGTACGGATTATTTTGTTGTGTGGTGGCAATCGACTTCAGGCACGGCAGTTAATAAATTAACTTTTTGGGTGAATTAGGGCCTTAAATTCTGTTCTCAAAACCAGTATAAGCAACTTCGACAAAAGTTGGTGCTTCTAAAGTGTCTGCAACTTTGCTATTGAGAAAATCAAATACGTAAGACTTATTTGCCTCTGAATACGTTCACTTTTTCCCATCTAAAACTTGGATCAATAAAGAAGGAAATTACCTTCTTTTTCCTTACAGCAGTTCATAATCACCTGTTGTCCATTGCCTATTTCAAAATAGATTCTGCAATTTACAGAAAATATAAAAAAGGCAACAGTATGTTTTAAAAATTGTGTTTTCTTACTTTACAACACTTTTCTCCCTCCACGTGAGGACCTTTGTTTCAAGTAGAGTTTGTAGATTTCTGGATTTTCGTGTTATGTTATGGTACTTTTGGGATGGGAATATTTGAATTGGTGATACGAAATGTCAAAAAATAAAAATCTTCAATTGTTTTGAACACTGAATTTGTTTCTGCTGCCGTTATCATCTATGTGAGCATTTTGTCAATGGCAGCATAAGAATTAGCCTAAATTACATTCTAAAGTTCTTCAGAGAAGTGAAAAGATGAGCTTATGCTTTCTTGTTCCAATAACGCCCCATTTTATGTAAAGAGGTGAGTCACGCAGGTCTTCATTGCAAAACCATTTTGCTGTAGATGGTTATGCACAGTGTTAAACATGAACAGGCAAATACGGATGTAGAACCTAACATTTTTCATGTTTGCAGTAAAACAAAATACTTAAAACTCAGGATATGTGTGTTTTGCTGTTCCATTAAATCATGGCTCAGCGACAGTATGCTATGTAGAGGGTTAGAGGTAGACAGGTTGTAGAATGACTGCTCTAAAAGGGTTAAAATTAATGGTCTTCACCATTATCCTGACTCAGGATAAAATCTGGATAATGAAAGTTGTTAATATTAAGGAAAATAATTACATGATTAATTGCTAAGAGGAGGAATGTTAGTGAATGTCATCAAGTGTTCTGTGCACATGTGTGAAATCTCTGTACTATATAATTTTGCCAACAAGTGGTCCGTCCACATTTATGTGTCTCCAATTTAGAGACAAGGATGTCGTGCGGGACACTGTCAAATGCTTTGCACAAGTCCAGATAGATGACATCAACTGCTTTGCGGTTCTGTAGCCCCGTCATAGAAGGCCACCAAATTAGTCAGACAGGATTTCCCCTTGGTGAAACCATGTTGGCTGACACCAACCACCTCATTGTTTTTCATGTGCCTTAGTATGCTTTCCAGGAGAATCTGCTCCATGATCCTGCCAGGCACAGAGGTGAGACTGACTGGTCTGTAGTTCCCTGGGTCTTCTGTTTTCCCTTTCTTGACAATGGGGGTTATATTGCCCTTCTGCCAGTCATCAGGAACGTCACCCGACTGCCATGATTTTTCAAATATGATGGACAGTAGCTTAGCAACTTCATTCGCCAGCTCCTTGAGGACCTGTGGATGGATTTCATCAGGTCTTATGGACTTGTGCACGTTCAGGTTCTTAAGATGGTCTTGAATCTGATCCTCTCCTACAGTGGGCATAAGGTCTTCATTCTCACAGTCCCTGCATCTGCCTTACAAGAGTTGGCCAGTGTGGACAGGGCATTTGCTAGTGACAACAGAGGCAAAGAAGTCATTAAGAACCTCAGCCTTCTCCAAATCCAGGGTAGCCAGTTCTCCTGACAGCTTCCAGGAGGGCCTACATTGTCCCTAGTCCATCTTTTGTTTGCTATACACCTGTAGAAGCCCATCCTGTTACCCTTGACATTCCTTGCCAGATTTAATTCTAACTGGGCCTTAGCTTTGCTAACCTGGTCCCTGGCTTCCTGGACAACATTCCTGTGTTCTTCCCAGGCTGCCTGTCCTCGCTTCCACCTTCTATAAGATGCTTTTCTCCTTCTAA
Source organism: Nestor notabilis (assembly GCF_000696875.1). Taxonomy (NCBI): domain Eukaryota; kingdom Metazoa; phylum Chordata; class Aves; order Psittaciformes; family Psittacidae; genus Nestor; species Nestor notabilis. The sequence continues at coordinate 6,061 of NW_009936084.1, read as the reverse complement.
GTTTTATTACCAGCTCCTTATCCATCCATGGAGGCCTCCTGGCCTTCTTGCCCCATTTCCTTCTTGTTGGGACACAATGGTCCTGAGCTTGGAGCAGGTGATCCTTGAATGTCAACCAGTATTCTTGGGGACCCCCTGCCCTCTAGGGCTTTATCCCATGGAACTTTACTGAGCAGGTTCCTGAAGAGGCCAAAGTCTGCTCTTGTGAAGTCCAGTGAGCTTGCTGTGTGCCCTTCTCACTGTTCTGATGATCCTGGACTTGACCATGTCTCGGTCGTTACAGCTGAGGCTGCCCTGGAGTGTCACATTTCCAACCAGCCCCTCCCTGTTGGTGAGCATGAGGTCAAGCATGGCACCTCTCCTTGTCGGCTTCTCTGTTACTTGCACGAGGAAGATGTCTTCCACACAATCGAGGAACCTCCTGGAGTGCTTGTGCTGGGCCATCCTGTTCCTGCAGCAGATATCAGGATGGTTGAAGTCCCCCATGAAGACAAGAGCCTGCAAGCATGAGGCTGCTCCTATTATCCTACAAAGGCCTTCATCCACACAGTCCTCTTGATAGGGTGCGCTTGTGGCAGGCTGTCACAGGAATGTCCCCCATCACAGATTTCCCTTTGAACCTAACCTACAAGCTCTCTGTTGACTGATCACCTGTCCCCAGACAGTTCCATACTCTCCAGCCTATCATTGGAGCTACTCTCCCTCCCCGTCAGCCTGGCCTATCTTTCCTAAAGAGCCTATAACCTTTCATTCCAACACTCCAGTCGTAGGAGCCATCCCGCCATGTTTCTGTGATGCCAATAAAAATATGTAAAACCCCATAAACATAGAAACATAAAACTATATAAAACTGTAGTAAAATCTTTGTAGACAGTGACAGTGCTTGACTATTGATATTCTTGGGATGGAATTAGAATATCTTTACTCAATGGTAAAGATAACTTAGAAAATATTGTAGGTAGTTCCCTGGAAATAATCATTTCTACGTGTAAGCATCTTGTAAATTCCAATATGAGAGGTTAGTAGAAAGGCTGGTATACTGGAAACTATGGCCTGTACAGAATCTTTTATCTCTGTTTAGTCTGTGGTAAAGTGATACAGTGATGAATGACTTTCAATTCCCACACTTTGCCTTCCTGGCACTAACAAATTTTTGTTCACTGCCAAACTTTCAAGTCAGACATATTGTACTTTTCAAACTGAAAAGTCCCATTATGGGACTATTTGAAAGCTGTGCTGACAGTTGTAAATATGCATAGATCATTATTTGCACATTTCCTTCATCTTTTCCTTTGTACTTTGACTCGTGATTGTCTTAAGCAAGTTGGCAGTAGTTTACTTGCTAAACCATGAGCACACATACATATCTGTACTTGTATTCATGATAGACTTATGACATATTCTTGCACCAACAAATGGATTTTCTGTTAGAGTAATTCATCTGCAGTGAATGGGACTTCAACATAAGAGCTATGAAGGACTGTGATTATTGTGGAAGCCCAGTGCCTTAAAATACAACTTCCATTACTTAAATACCAGTTTACACTGAATATCTGTTAAATAACAATTTTAAAAAAATTATTCAGGTTAGGAGAAAAGAATCTGAGAGAAAGTTAAGTCGTAAGTAGATTTTGCAGCTTTACATTAAATGTTTTGAAAAGTCTGAAATATCCTGTCTGTTTACTGTATAAAGGACTGTATCATATTTTCTTATAGACACAGGTTCCCACTCTATTTCTTGAGGCATAACTTATGCTTTCCAAGTTCTTTATTTTATCCAGCCACTAGTTAGTATCCCTATGGTTGTTTTTTCTGCCTCTTCATAGTATTCAAGAGGCAAGGTGTGACTCTTCATTGTCCTCTTTCAGTTTGCTTGTGGGTAAAGTATACAATGAAGTTCTATGGGAAAACAAACAAAAAACCAAACCCCCATTTGTTGTTAGCATTCCTTGACTGGGTTTCTATGTTTCTTTTCTCTTTTGTAATAAAATCCTCAGAGCAGATGCAGTTTCTTTTTGAGGAGTCTCACCATGTTGTGAGAATATTCATAAATAATTCTTAATTGCTGGAAGCATTAGTAGACCTTAGTGTTCCAGTAGACTAACAAGGAAAACTGGAACTCAGCACAGCCTAGGCCAGAGTGTGATAGCTGTTCTGTTTAATATACTGTTTTAAAAAGAAAGTTAATAGTGTTGGATAGTTAAGCACTTTGAAAATTAAGAAATGCTAACAGTGTAATTTAATGCAGTTTTAGATTAGCTCCTTAACAAGTTTATGTCTAGGTCTCTAGCATTATATGAAGCAGAACCTTGTGTAACAGTGTGTTTGTCTAGTCAATTTAGACTCGGTGAATACATATGTTTATTGTGAGAGTTAATTCAGCCTTGTGTAAATTACTGTTAGGATAATCGTCTGATTTCTTCTTTAATGAAGTCTAATTAAATATCAAACTCTTCAATGCCAAAATTTTTTTGGGCTTCCATCAGAAGTGATGTTATCTTAGATGATTTCCCTAGCATAATGAGGAAGGTATGAAATAATGAAGTACTACCACAGAGATTTTTTCGATGGTTTAAGTGTTATTGGGAGGCCTGTAGGATACAAATAATGATGCCCATGGTTTTACTTGTTCTGAAGCATGCAAAACCCATTTGTTTTCTGTGTTAAAACAATTGCCTATTATATTTTCTGGAGAATTCCTTTGGAGGCTTCCACTGGGGAAATTTACATTGCTTCCTACTTCCAAGTTTTCTGTTGCAATTAGTAAAGTCTGTCCATGTACCTAGTGAGGCTGCAGTAGGTTTAGAGATCAACATGTTGGTCAGAAGTCAGGTTCAAGATGAATAAAACCATTTGTTTTTCTCAGTTTTGTGAAAGGGGAATAGCATAGTAAAATTTTCTTATATCGCTGAGTTTTGTTATGTAATTGGACACATCATTAATTTAAAATAGGCTTAGAAATTACTCTTCAAAGAAAGATAGCTAAGTGAATCATAGATGAGTGTTCATTTTGGCTGTGTTGTTTTAGGGTTTTTTTGCTATGATTTGAGCTGCAGGACTTGATGGCTGTAGGGGATTAACTGCCCAGAGATCTGTTGTTGAGGAGATGAAACAGAACACAGTGCTCAAATGTGTTAAGAGAGTATTTTCATTCAAAGTAGAAAGCAATTAGACATAGGCTTTTGAAGATTTAATGATGACTGGTAAGAAGAAAAGTGCTACAAATGTCAAGGTTGAAGGAAGACTAAGTGACAGCAGCTGTCACCAGTGTATGTCATGATGCGTGGGATAGGAAGGGAGAATAGTAGCAAACTAAACCCAGCAGATTTCAGTATGACACAGAATTGGTCAGTAAAATCTTCTGAGAGGCTCTCTGGAGGTGCTAAAGAAAACTGCAGTCCCTCCAATTAATTGTATTAAAGGCATAAATGCATACCATCCCATTACAGAGGGAAAAGGAGGAACTATGTGAAGTCACTTGGTAAAGCTGAAAACTTATGCTGGGAAGCTGCATCATTTCAAAAACTATCTGGAGCCAGAGGAGAGGGTGGTCTTGTTACTATGCTGAGTTCCTTCCCTTGAACTGCTTCTGGTGCTTTGGAGCAGATAGTGAGTAGATCAGGAGAACTACAGTTGGTGAGAACTCTTGATGTCTTTTTTTTTTTTTTCTTGTGGACTTGTATTTTTGGCAGCAGCCAGCTATTAAACTGTTCAGACATTACATGGAATTTCAGTGTGACAGGTATGCGGTTATTGAACATGGCATAGAGTTTTTCAGGGAATGTGGACACAAGGTCATCTTGTAGAGATGGAAAGAGAAGCCTAGCATTAATATGTGTGTGTGGGGAAAAAAAACCTAAATGAAATCAATATGGTAGAGAACTGGTCAGAAAACCGTAAGAAGGTCTAGTATTTTCATGGAAATGACATGGAAATCCACTGGTGCGTCAGTCCATACTGTTCTTCATTTTCACCATGGTAGGTGGCCCATTGTTCTTCAGGTTTCAGCAAGAGTAAACTAGATTGCATTTAAAAAAAAATTAATATACTTTTAAAAGTGTGTGCTTTAGGGACAGATTGCCAGAGAATCATATCCTCTGTTGTCTTAAATACACATAAGAAGCTTAAAAAGTGTGAGTACATGAATGTGTATGTATTTAGTTTAAATAAAGTGTGCTGTTACCATGGGATTGTCTCCAATTTAGTCCTGTTTCAATCAAAGCAAGCACAGCTGCGTGCGTTTCAATTCTGATAGGAAATGTTGTGAATGGTCACAGAGGAAATGCAGAAAGTGAATTCTCATCCATCACTTTAACACACTCTGTTTTGGACTGAACTGTGATAAGGAATTCCTGTCACACTGCAATTTCCAGCTTTCTGAAATACTCCTTTGTATTCTGTCTTTCAGGGGGATGATAGAGGGTGGGGGAAGCACAACTTGAACGTTTTTGGAAACTTGAATGAGATTGCTGTGAAGTTGCCTCTGATTCAGCTCCTTGGACTGTATTTGATGTTTCATAAGTGACAGGACAAGCTTAGTTTAAAACACGGCTCTTAAAAGTTTGCCCCTGTATTTGAATTTTTTTTTTTTTTTTAATTTGTCATTTGATTGGTAGAAACCTTTGCATTTTCAGTGGCCATGTATCATTTTGCTTGTAAAAAAGCTGTTTCAGGCTACTAATGCTCTGTTACACAAAAAGCTGCTTGCTGTTTACAGAAACTGTTAATAATAATCCAAAAGCTTTGCTGTCCTTTTTTAGTAGAGTATTTTATGTTGCATTGTGGAAGTGAAATTAGAGAACACCATCTCAAATATCTATGTATTCTGTGAATATTTTTACTGGTATTTTTTGTAAAAAGTAATTTGAGAATATAAGTGGATATTTTCATTCAGTTAGTGAGGGGGTTGAATCTGTGCTGCATAAATATCTGATAGTAATCCTATGAGTGTTCTGTATTAGAAACAAAAGTCGCTCAACCTTTATTTTGTATTAGCAACACTTTATGTAAAACTGTAATTCTTCATTTAAGACAAGGCTAGGATTAGCAATGAATTTTACTCAAGTTTAATTATCTCGTTGAAAAGACTTACTCAGTAAATAAGCTTTATGTTATACACAACAGGTTGCAAAGTATCAAAAGTCAAAAACCATGACCAAGAAAGATGTATTCATCCTAAATAAAATTTCCCTATTGTTTGTGTTGCCTGTGTTCTTGTAGTAAATACAGATACATCATCTTTCTACTATTAAAGTGAACTTCTATTTCCACTACCCTTTAAGGATGGTCATGTTTCTGTAATCACTGTTTCAATTAATTTGAATATTTTTCCTTTTGTTATAACATTTAGAATTTACTCAGGAATACTTTTTGATTGCTCTTCAGTTGGATTTCAGAAATGCAATTCCTAGTAATGCTTTTCTATGCTAATATGGCTTTCTTAAAATCATGTGATACTACATATGTCTATTAAAAGATCTTTTGTCTATCATAATATCTGAAGGATAGAAAGGTATTGTTGGGAAAAATAGGCCACCATTATATAACTCCAAAAGCCTGTGACACATCTATAAATAATATTTAATGCAAGATCATAGAATGGTTTGGGTTGGAAAGGACCTTAAGATCATCTAGTTCCAACCCCCTTGCTATGGGCAGGGACACCTCACACTAAACCATGTTACCTAAGACTCCATCCAACCTGGCCTTGAAATCCAAGTGTATTTCTCCAACTCTCAAATATTATACTTTTCTCCAAAGCACTAAAAATTAGAAAACATTTTATTAGAAGTGTTTATTAGGCTCAATATTTTATTAATGGATTCTTCAAAATATTTATTAATATTTAAGAGGCTTTGGGTAGGTAATTCTTTATAAGTAAACTTTGTAAATTTTTACAAATGAACCATTTAAGATGTCTGATTCCAGGTGGAGATTGAATACATTCTATGTGCAAGAGCTGGTTCAGTGTGCAGAAATTGGGGAAAACACAGCTGAAATGCATAAAATTCTCAGAACTAAGTGTTTTTTGTTTTTTGTGGTTTTTTTTTTTTTCTTCCCC
>NW_009936083.1:37362-44298 GCF_000696875.1 Nestor notabilis | reverse complement strand
TTAGCTCTGTTGTTGTGCAAACTATATGGGCACACTCAAATTCTGCTTACCAAAGCCCCCTTCCTGCAGAGATTGACTTTCTCTTTCCATTTTGAGGAAAGAATGTCTTTTCATTCGATGGGAATGTGGGGAATAAATGTAGCAGAAGATTTGTAAGCTTGGCTCTAGAGATGGGAAAGCCAAATTCATCATATTTCTTTAAGAATAGTGATTTTGATGTACATCTTGGTGGAGGTTTGAGCTTCACTTTTGTGGTTGTACGAATGCAAGGATGAAGTCATTGCTAAAGAACTTGACAGCCCAGCATTACTTTTCCTTAGCAAAGCTAAATACAGTGTCTGAGACCTCTTTTTCTCTATGCTGGGGAACTTTCTGTTCTTTATACCTCACTTTACTGCAGAGGCCTTCCTTTGAATCACGCAAGACCTGATTAATCCCTTCTTCCCATATAGATGTGAATCCTGGCTGGATCAACTCATCACCATATTTTAAGCTAATAAATTGAGCTCTGTGCAGGTTATCTCATAGGGTTCTTCCTTACTATGGAGCAGAGTTAATTTTTGCTTTCTGTGATTATTAAAGATCTGGGGCACCAATTGCAAGAGTATGTCCCGAACGCTTTTTAAAGCCATATCTTCCGAAAAAGAAGTTGTCTCACTCTCTGTATTATTTGATCTCTTATCTGCTACCTTCACTGTAGAAAACGCATTGCTGCATTTCAGAGATAACCTTATTCCTGTATATCTTGGGCACTATTGCTTTAGGTTTAGTGCCTTTCATTGTAGCATCTCCAGCAGCTTTGCAAGTGTGCTGAAAGTAGGTCAGTGTTATTCTCCTTTATCATATAGAGGCTGAGTCTTCAGGTTTCTCTGTAGCCAGTTTTCTGTTGTTTGCAAGTGTTTCTGACTTTGGACAAGTTGCTGATTTCTTAACTTCGTTTTGCAGTTATGAACCTTCCCTTCTTTTCCCCTGTGTACTTGCAAACCACTTCTGAGATGCTTGAGGAGCGGCCTGTGTCGTATCAGCTGCTACCTAACTTGAACGTTGGACTTTTGTTGGTGTTCTCTACAAAATCCCTTCGTATATCTGAAGGGGGCTACAAGGATGCTGGAGAAGGACTCTTCATCAGGGACTGTAGTGATAGGACAAGGGGTGATGGGTTCAAACTGAAATAGGGGAAGTTCAGGTTGGAGATAAGGCAGAAGTTCTTTACTGTGAGGGTGCTGAGGTGCTGGAGCACGATGCCCAAAGACGTGGTGAATGCTCCATCCCTGGTAGTGTTCAAGGCCAGGTTGGACAGAACCTTGGGTGACATGGTCTAGTGTGAGGTGTCCCTGCCTGTGGCAGGGGGTTGGAACTGGCTGATCTTAAGGTCCTTTCCAACCCAAACCATTCTATGATTCTGTGAATTAAACTTGACCTTTCCTTGTGCTTGTTTTATTTTGCATTTTATCATTTTTTATTTAGGTTCTTAGAGTTGCTCAGGAGAGGCTGATCCACTGGATGGAGGCGAAGGAGCAGGTCTGCAGGAGGGCTTGTTTTGGTCCCAGTTACAACTCATGCTCCCAGTTGAATTCATTGCCTTTACCAAAGTGTTCTAAACCTAATTTTACCCAGAAACTGTCTGCTTCCATTATATTCACATCTTGAATTACTCTTATCCTTGATGAGTGGTCTGCTGCTAAATTCATCTGCCCCCCATGTCTCTGTACACCCCCTGCCCATTTTCCTTCCTCTCTTCCTTCTGTATTGCAAGGTTCTTCAGCAGAAGTAAAGCAGTGGTTGCCTTTCCTTGGAGATCACCAGTAAAATACTGGGAAATAACCTGCTTATTGCAGATGATCATCCCAGAAGGATCAGTATTCTTGAATTTCTCTGATACTCTGACCCCTTATGGGCTATTTTGTAATGCTGATGGGTGTGTGTAAGGAGGCTTGGGTTTACTGGGAGATGAGGTCTGTGGTGCATTCTGCACTGGTCTCTTGGAAGAAGAACTGGAAATCAACCCTTTGCTGTGGTTAGCACCTGGCTAGGCAAAATACATGGTGTTCTGAGAAGCAGTTTTGACTGTTCCTTGAGTTTAGACAGCAGAGAGCTGATTGGAGTCATTGTATCCCACTTTAAGCTGCTTTCCTAGTGGTTTGTAGACTGTGTAGACAAGAGCCATCCACAAGAACATCTACCCATCCACAAGAACATCTACTTCTGTGGCTCTGAGACGTTTCCACTCTTTCTTCACTTACTGCATGCTACTAACCACCCAATAACCCTCAAGGAATAGGAATCTCTGGTAACAGAGATTTTGTTAGATGAAAACATCCATATGAATTTAGGATGTGGATTGTGCAAGTAACCCACTGGTTTCATGCTGTCTCTGAAATGCCTGACTCCAGATGAGGCAACCAGAGAGGATTTACAAGGCTGTGTAAGACCACTCTTCTCTTATTGGACTTTACATGTGATCTAGAGGAGCTACTTTGAAGTCCTTTGGACTTCTAGATGCCTTTAACGTTTCACATTTTAGATTGCTGGGCAGAAAGAGTTGGTGTCACAGCGTCTTCAGTAGAAGACAAACTAGTCAGTAAGGCATGGGCTGAAAAGCTAAAGTAATTTGAGATGAAGTGGAAAGCATCTAGTGCTCTCAGTAAATTTTGGTATAGGTCCGTGTTGCCTGTAAATAACTGTATGCCACTGCTTGGAGCTAGGTTGGCAAGTTGGGCTCCAAACGCGTTCCCAGGAAGCAATCTGCTTTCTTTTCTGGCCAAAAGATATCAACGTCTATTCCATTTTTGGTCCATTTCTGCTGCTTCTAGAAGCAGTGATGATGTGTTGATTCCCAGAACATGCACTTACTGCAGATTGCAAAGGCGTGACATCTACCGGTGCATCAAAATGTCCCTGTGAAGCATTAAAATGTGCTTTGTTTGAAGATGTGCACTGAAATCACTCCTTTTCCCCCAGGATTTAAAAGCTTCAGAGAATTACAATGTTGTGAACAACTACAACTCTGTTCATAAACTGAATGATAAATAACTACATCTACAGAAGTCTGTTTTGCCATGCCAAAGAGCTGTAGTGGCTTTTGGAGTGGGACATAACAGATGTTAGGAGCAATTTCTTCACAGAGAGGGTGGTCAGGCATTGAAACAGGCTTCCTGTGGAAGTGGTGGAATCACCATCCATGGAAGTGTGCACAGCCCATGTAGATGAGGCCCTTAGTGACATGGTTTAATGGTAGACTTGGCAGTGCTGGGGTAATGGTTGGACTCGATGATCCTAAAGGTCTTGTCCAGCCTAGTTGGTTCTATGATTCCATGATTCTAAGTTATGTTGAACCTGTTTGGAAAGTTAATGCATGAAAAGAAAAAGCAGAAGCATGAGATTCTTTTGAGATATGTCCTACCTGAAGCCTTGTCCTTCCTTTATTTGGAGTTACCATCTTGGCCATGTTGTCCAAGTGGTAAATCTCAGCAACAAGAAGGCTATTTAATGAATGTACTACTACATGTGTGAAGGCCAGCAGTGCTGCACTGGAAAGAATACAGAACCTGCTGTTTAAAAGGGCTGAAAGGTAGATTGCAAACTACAAGTCACATTTATTTCTTAGAAAGTAATTATCAGCTTTGCATGCCATAGAAGGTGCCTGCAGAGAGCTCTGTCTGTGGCAGACTTACTGGTTTAAAGCCCCTGCACTGGTTTTAAATAGCATAATTCCATGCCAAGAAGCTATTGCTCTGTTAGAGCAAAAGTTAACTTTTTTTTTTTGCCTTTTTCCCCCCTTTTTAATCAATTAGCAGAATAAAAATATCACCTCTATATATAGGCTGGAGAAACTCAATGTTAGTTTTCAACAGGATGTTATGCTAAGAGAACATAGCTAAGGACAGAGCTGCTGAAGAAGGCGGATGGGTGCTGTTGGAAATAGCCAAATTCAGCTTTTGCTTATGTTTTTTCACCATATTACGTCCTTTCTTTCCCCAGACTTCAGTTCCTTTGTCCTTTGTGAGCTCTAGATTGTCACTTGATTTAAATAGCATCTTCTTTGTGTTCGGGAGGATGGGGAAGCAAAGAGATTCCCATTTGAGTTGCCTCAGACTTGGGAGTGGTTTCAGAGCATGGATGCTCAGCTCAGGGATGTCTCTCAGGAGAGAAGTGGTTTTGGTGGCTGAGTAGATAATGCTTTAGTTATAATATCTTCATGTTTAAATTCCTATTACTAAAGGCTTGTTCCTCCTGTTGAGCACATGGCTTCCTGTAACAGCATGCAGATAACCCTGAGGGCAGGTAGTGGAGTCTACTGCAAGCAGATACTGCTCTCAGCCCCACCAGATGCGCTCATACTGTGCAAAGAAGCCACCATTTTTTCTCTTGCTATCCATGAAACATAAACCTCAGCTTTTCCTTGTATTTTCCCATATGAATATTCGCATCCCTCCTCCTAATTGCACACCACTTTGCACAGTGTCAGGCATCTGTGTAGCATGTAAAATCTTACTTGCCTGCCTTTAGAGAGGCTGTCCCTTGGTTTGTCTTGCTAGTCGTTGCCTTCAGAAGCAAACCTGGACAGACATGGTACATGATTGCTCCTTGCTGGGGGATTTGGAAAAGGATGATGCTGGTACTGATCAACTAGGATTAACCTGTCTGCAACTGTAAACTTCATATTGACAGTGGGTTATTCCTGGAAGAGGTACATGGTGAGGAATGCTTCCCAAGTGTGAATTAGTGGGGTTTTATTTTAAACCCACTTTGAACTTGGTTATCCTCAGTTTCTTCCTCTACAGAGTTCTCCAAGCTTGTATTATGATAGATTATTCACAAGCAGTTCAGTGCTGGGAGCAGATCTCTGGAGATGCAAGTGATGCTGTTCACTCCTGCTGCCTGGCTGGGTGGATGCGAATCACAGTTCTAGGTTGCTCTTGACCTTGTGATAGGATGTGCCTCGCTGTTTACTGAGCCTGGGTGCTCCTATGCATGATCCTGCTAGTCAATCACTTTGGGAGAGTGTTGCAGAAGGTAGAGACGTAGGAAGCCTTCCCCAGCAAGGCAACAACCCGATGGGTGTTTGCAAGTGAGTGCTTGAAGTTTTGTCCTCATGTTGCTTTTGTCCTTGGCTTGTTCATGTGTGTGGTTGTTGTTTTGCTCAAGTGAAGGCTTTGCTGGAAGTGCCCCTTCAGCCATAACCTTCAAAAGTGCCACCTAAAGCACCATGGCCAGAAAAGCCACTTTGGAAGTGACTTGTGGTTGAGGATTTCACCCTCTCCATCCTCCAAGAGTGCCTTGTTTGTGCTATGAAAATCTGACTTTAATATGTATTTCCCCTCCCTTTCTAACATGTCAATGATCTACGTCCACCCTGAGATCTTGGCACTTCTTCTGATGAAGTCCATGGCAAAGCAGGCTCCTGTCTCCATTGTGACATTTGCTTTTACTCTGCCAACAGGAGCAAGTGGTGTATTTCATATTAAAACATAATAGCTGTGGCTCAGAGGAGTGCATTTGGTAAATGGTGTTTTATACCGCCTGGCTTTTGCTGCAGGAACCCTCCCTGCAGTGGTGGCTGCAGATGTCCGCTGGCAGACAGATGTTAATACCAGCATCCCAACAGCCCCATGTCCTGCAGAACTCAGCTTTGCAGGACCCCCTCCCCCCGCCCCATCACCTTGATGTGCTCAATACAGTCAATTCTTCTTCTATAATTAAAGCTCTGCTGTGATTCTTCTGCGTCCCACTTTTCCAGGTGGATCAGAACAGCTTCTCTCTGTTGGTGTAAACCATGATGCACAGGACAGGCAACTCCTGCCCTTGATGCTGAAGGTGTTGGAGGCTGGAGCTGTGCTGGTGAAGCTCATGGGAGTAGCAGGGTTTATTCAAGGCAGGAGCAGGCTCCTGAGTTACCTGATCATTCTGTCCTTGCCCCCTGCAGCTCTGGAATAGCTTGGCTTAGGTGTTATAATTGCAGTAGGCCTCCCTCCTCCTCCTTTTTCTCTCCCTGCTCCTTCCACCTATCTTCAGTGTGTAATATACACAAGTTCTGCTGCAAAGGAAACCAGGAATAGAAAAAAACCACAGACCTGATAGAGACAGGAGGAGAATCCCATTGTTCTTTGCATCATTGCCACCCATATTTTGGAAAGGATGGACAACCTCCTTGCAGTTAACATGTCTTCAGCTGTAAAATAAGGCTTTGTAAATGGGGTGGGAAGAGAGCTGGGATGTTCCCTTGCTCTGCTCAAGCATCCCAAGTGACCATGTGGGGAGCAGAGGGTCTGTCTGGTTAATCTGTTAGTGCTTAAACCTTTAAGCCAAATATCTTTGGTATGAATTTACCCAAATGTATGTTTATATTTGCACACATTTTATTAATAATATTTTATATATAGATATTGAACCACAGAATGGTTTAGGTTGGAAGGGACGTTAAAGATCATCCAGTTCCAACTCCCTGCCATGAGCACGGACATATACATATACATATACGTAATATGGTTTATATATTATATTTGCACACATTTATTTACTTACTCTTTATTCCTTTCCCTGTTAATTTTAATCCACTTGTATGTTGGTGCTGCTTGGTCCTTCCCTGCAGTGTGCAGAGAAATGCACATTGAGCTTGCAGGTGCAGCTGAGAGGGTTATTGGTGCCAAAAGAAATCACAGGTTATTGCTTGGTGCAGCCTGACTGCTTATGGAATACAATCATTCCGTATTTTTGGTGGCTTGTTTCTTGTCATTGGTCGTCTTCGTACCTTTTGAGGTTTTTGTTTTATGAGAACAGGCTTTATGAGGACTTAGAATAATAGGCGGAGGGAGTTGGGGTTGTTCAGCCTGGAGAAGAGAAGGCTCCTTAAGGGGCCACCTTAGAGCAGCTCCAGTGCCTAAAAGGGGCTCCAGGAACCCTGGAGAGGTGCTTTGGAGCAGGGCCTGTGCGGAG
>NW_009936083.1:11446-37188 GCF_000696875.1 Nestor notabilis | reverse complement strand
GAAGGTTGTCCCTGCCTGTGGCAGGGGTTGGAGCTGGAGGAGCTTTAAGGTCCCTTCCAACACAAACCAGTCTGGGGTTCTGTGATTTTCTTATATGCAGACCAGAATAAGTGCAGCTTCTCTGAACATGAGCGAATCCCAGTAAGTTTCCCAGGAGCAAGAAATACTATCATTTGCCGGCACCTGCCATCGTTTGAGGATGCTCCATAGGCAAAAACTTTCTGCCTGTGGTGACTTGCTTTGTTGCTTCTGTCTCATCACCAGGTCTTTAATTAATATGGAAAAGGTTCTGGATAAAGCTTTTTTCCTGCTTTTTTTCTCCACTCCCATCTGTCAATATAGAACCAGTGAAAGCTTCAGGCCATGCCAAATGCCCTGAGGACTGGGCTGCCAGCCAGGCCACGGATGAGAGTTGCCTCTCTAATTACTTCTTTCCCATTTCCAATTCTTTGCGTGTTGGTCCAGCACCTTTAAGAAACTTCTGCTGCAGTGCGTTGAGTTTTTAAACGCACGCTAATGTTTAATAATCCCTCTCATTCCATATTTGTATGACACGTTTTATCTGGCAGCAGCCTGGAGTTCACGCATCACATACAGGAACAGCGATTCTGTCATGGGAAGAAACAACGTACCAAAAGCTGGATTCTCCCTTTTAGTTGAGGTTTCTAACCTTAATTACAGCAGGCTGTTGGTCCAGCAAATGTTTTGCTTGAGGAGGAAATCCATCGACAGTGTTTTCACCTCCTTGAAAGACATAAAACTGACAATGAAACCTTGGACATTTTGTTCTTGTTTGGTTAATGCAGGGAAATAGTGGTTTGGAGTATGAATAATGTAAAAGGGATGAGGCAGTTTGTGGGAGAAGGGAGGCAGTTCTGCTTGCTGAAGCAGGCTGAAAGTTCACCCGCAAAGAAGCACCTCTTGCTATGAATGAACTAAGGAAAATGGGTTTGGATGTTAATTCTAATAACAAATGTGACATTTTGGAGCCGTGTGGGAATCCAAGACCCTGTAAAATGGAGCTATTCCCTAATAAAAACTAGTATTAGAGATGGTCTTCCATGCTGGAGTTCTGGAGGGGTTCTGATGGAAATGAAATAGGGAGATTTTGCTGCTTGGGAAATCACTGGTGTCTCTAAGCACCTTTAGTGAGCAGGGATGCAGGAGTGCAGCTGCTCAGCATGCATGAAATATAGCAGCAAACAGACTCTGATAAGTTGGGTACTGCTTGTCTGGAGCGTTGTGCTCTGAGCCAGTGCTTTCTATGGATTTAAAATGCTCAGTTTGGCTGAGCACTTCGCTTCCACAGTATTTTCTTGGGGGGGTTTGAGCATTCAAGGGTGGTAAAACTACTAATTTTAATGCATTTGCTTAATTATTTGAACTTCTGCAAATGGATTTAGCTTTGCATGAAATGCTGTTGCACACAGGGCATTGATTGGCAGCATCTTTGTGATATGGCTTTTCATTAAATGCCCTTTTCCTTCCTCTGCTCCTCTCCGGTTGTCAGATGAGGCTGTGCATGGTGGAGACATGGACAATGTTTGTAGGGTGAAGTAGGAGAGTAGGTAAACGTCCTCAGGCAGATTTCATCCTGCTTCTATATTCTCTTTCCGTTTCTCTTCCTTTCTTCTTTTCCGTCATGGGAAGCTGGATACAGATGGAGAGGGATGTGAACTTAGAGGGTGTTGGTCTAAGGGACATGGGATGGAGCCATGCATTGTGCTTTTGCCCCTAGATCTGCACCGTCTTGCTCTTCAGCATATTGGCACAGCAGGGAGCTTATGATGCAGCCCATGGGGATGCTTTTCTACTCCCTGTATTGTTTACTTGCTTTGCTGTCCTCTTGCAGGCTGGAAAACACAATCATACATGGTTTGGGTTGAAGGGACCTTAAAGCTCATCCAGTCCCAACCTTCCACTAGAGCAGGTGGCTCCAAGCCCCTGTGTCCAGCCTGGCCTTGAACACTGCCAGGGATGGGGCAGCCACAGCTTCTCTGGGCACCCTGTGCCAGCGCCTCAGCACCCTCCCAGGGAAGAGCTTCTGCCTCAGAGCTCATCTCAGTCCCCCTGACAGGTTCAAGCCATTCCCCTTGGCCTGTCCCTACATCCCTTGTCCAAAGCCCCTCTCCAGGTCTCCTGGAGCCCCTTTAGGCACTGGAGCTGCTCTAAGGTCTCCCCTTCAGGAGCCTTCTCTTCTCCAGCTGCCCCAGCCCAGCTCTCTCAGCCTGGCTCCAGAGCAGAGCTGCTCCAGCCCTCGCAGCAGCTCCGGGGCCTCCTCTGGCCTCGCTCCAGCAGCTCCACGTCCCTCTGGTGTTGTAGCCCAGCAGTTTTTCCCTTGGGTACCATTCTTCCTCAGTCCCCTACCACCATTCACCTTCACTGCTGATAAAAATGAATTACTGCTTAAAATGTAGAGATCTGTCTGTGACACTGTGGTGGTGCATGGGAACTGAATGAGGTGAGGAGGAGGAATTTGGGAGTACTGCATTTGAGAAGGAATTTGGTAGGACTGGAGTGAATGGGTAACTCATGTAATGGGGATGTTACAACCACTGGCACTAATTTAGTTGGCGAAGAGTCAGCTGATGAAAGGTGAGTGGAAGGTACAATGTGTCAGAGAAGTCAGAACCTGCGGTGGAGTTTGAAGTGAAATCTGCAATATCTTGATTGCTTTGGGTTGGCATTTTCAGCCTTCCCCTTGTGTTCCTTCCTATCTGGACACCGCTGGGAACAGAGAAATCAAAGCAGGTCATGCAAGTCTGCAGGAAAACCAGCACAACAACAACAACAACCAAACACCTCCCTCTCCCCCCATATCTTCTTGTAGTCAATAAGAAGTCCATAGACCAAAGACTACCACATTTAATAGGGAAATATGTTACAACCCACACAAGGTAATTGTGCGCCTCCCTGTGCTAGATGCATGATCCAGCATGAAATTATCTAACATCGGTTCAGGGAAAGAAGGTGAGGGTGGCATGTGTAAGACCTCACTTGGAGTAGTGTGTACAGTTCTGGTGTCCTCAACATAAGAAGGACATGGAGCTGTTGGAGCAAGTCCAGAGGAGTCCACGAGGATGATCAGGGGCTGGAGCAGCTCCCATATGGAGACATAGAATGGAATCAGAGAATGATTTGGGTTGGAAAGGACCTTAAGATCATCTAGTTCCAACCCCCCTGCCATGAGCAGGGACTGGCTGAGAACACTGGGGCTGTTCAGCCTGGAGAAGAGAAGCTGCGTGGAGACCTCAGAGCAGCTTCCAGGGTCTGAAGGGGGCTACAAGGATGCTGGAGAGGGACCTTGATCAGGGACTGGAGTGACAGGACAAGGGGTGATGGGTTCACACTGCAACAGGGGAAATTCAGGTTGGATCTAAGGCAGAAGTTCTTTACTGTGAGAGTGGTGAGGCGCTGGCACAGGCTGAATAGAATAGGTTCTATGATTCTATGTTTGAACAGGAGTAAATTCACACGCATGTACCTCTAGGAAAGGACATTAGAGCTAGTAGGAATGCAGAAGGAATTAGTAGATGCCATAATTCTTGATACTCTTGCATGGGGCTGGACTTTGGAAAATACCCGTGTTCACACAAACGAGTTAAAAGGGAATAAATGGGAATTGGACAAGCTTTTAATGGTGTAGAAGAGAGCCAACAAAACTGTCTATTTTAAATAGAAACTCATGAAATCCTGGAGTGAAACTACTCAGACTAATTTCACTGGACCAGGGGAAGTTTTGCTGCGTGGCACTTAAATAGGTCATTAAAATTCCATGTTTTAAGACTCAAAAGTGGTGATTTTCTGTGCATATCGTCACTCACAGGTAAACACAGCAGAGATGAATAAGGGAATTTTTCTTATTAACTTGCTTTTAAGGGGGATGAATCCAAACCCGAGCAATTTGCAGCAGAGCAGATCTGAGTAGCCATCATTTGCACATTAATAGCTGAAATCAAAGCTGGGTTGAATGCTGATTTATGGCTTTTATTTTCTTATTGTATCTCTGCTGTTTTCTGCTATTACAAGTCTTTCAGGACTTTAAATTCTTTTTTGGTGCAATTCTTTGTAGCTCCAGTTCGCCTTTTTTGATAAAAGGCAACTTGGGGACCCCAGGTGCTGTATAAACACAGGATAAAAAAAGAAGCTTCCATGTGAAACTATTCATTGCAGATGGTGGAGGAACGTTTTAAAGGGTGCTCATGTGTTGAATATCTTCATGTCGCAGGTGAGGAAAGGAAAGGTTGCAAAGAGCTTTGCAAGTGGAAAATGCTGTCTTGTAAGGGAGCAAGTAGAAGGACAGGTTAAAACTCACACGTTGGTGTGTATGGGGAGAGATGGAGCCACAAACTGCTTTTAAAGACTAAGGTAAAACCTTCTGCCTCCCTGTGGATGGTTTGAACAAAGCTGGGATTAGAAAATGGGCAAACCAAAAAGAGCATCAGCAAGAAACCAAAACTTGTGCCTTTAAATATTATCTGTAAGTTGCTCTGTCGGCTTTTGGAGCATCCCCTGGTGTGACCATGTCTCCTAGGTGGTTGGTCCAGCCTGGTCAGATGGAGCTTTCTCAAAGCAGGGCAAAGACCCCTGACTTGCCTTCCTCTGCTGTTTTGGATCTGCAGGGCTGAACTTTGTCTTTCCTTTTCCTCTTTTTGAGGAGTTAAGACCCTTTCTCCCTTCCCTAGATGAGCTGTTACTCGTGTGCTGCCCAGCTTGGTGAAATCTCCTCTGGAGCAGATCAAGCTGTTCCAGGGGAGGTTTACATTGGATATTGGGAAAGATTTCTTCCCCAAAAGGTTATAGAGGATTGGAACAGGGTGCCCAGGGCAGTGGTGGAGTCACCATCACTGGAGGCATTAAAAAGATGTGTAGATGAGACCTTAAGTGACATGGGTTAGTGGTGGCTTTGGCAGTGCTGGGTAACGGTTGGGCTTAATGATCTTAAAGGCCTTTTCCAACCTAAATGATTCTATGTTTCTATGAATAGGAGTGAAGCCAAAGATTGGGTTTGCCAGTTGGGAGACCCTTGTTGATGGGACCCATCCAGTTGTGGTGGTTTGGAAGCTGAAACCTTGGTGGTCTCCTGGTGTCTGATGCCTCACAGAGAGCCAGCTCCTCCACTCTCCTGCCTCTGCATCTGTGGTTTCTCCTGGCCTTGATGCACATTTAGGTCCTTCTGGTAAAAGTATCTACATTCTACATTTTGCCCATCAGTTATTACTGCTGTGTTTTGAGGAGTTTTGTCTGAGGACAGTTTTTCTCCAATCCTTGTGGATACAGCTGTTGGGATCCTTTGTACACCTTTATACATAGAGATATAGAAAGAGTGACAAGTTTATACATTCTTTTCCCTTTTACCTCCACCATAGATTCAGATCCTCTGTAACAACACCTCAGGCTCCTTTCTAGGTCCCAGAGTTGCTGTAATGAAGAAAACCAGTTGTTGTTTCAAATCATGACCTAAAATAGGACCTCTTTCCAAATTTTCTAAGTTCCTGTATGTGTAAATCCCACATTCCAACACATATATTCCTTGTTTCTATTTATTTTCCTTTTTTCCCTGCTTCTAGTACTGTATTTGCTACATTAGATAATGACAGATGTCTTCTATATTCTTGCATAGAGCTTTTTGTTTGTAGTTACACATTCCTGGAAGAAACACTCGACTACATGAGGTACCAAGAACATTGTAAACTCCCATTATCAAACAATTCTTTTGCAAAAAAGAGAAAATATATGTTTGTAATACAATAGTTTAGGTAGAGTGGCACTAATGCAAACAGTTTCTTTGCATTCTGTTTCTAAATCGTAAAAGGATCAAACAGAAAAGAAAACCCCAAACAAAAAAAAACCCCAGCTTTTAATATTTAATGGAGAAGAGTAAGGATGTGATTTATTTGTAGAATTTGAGCACTTCCATAAAGACAGAAGCAAGGGTGGGATAGAAATAGCTCCTGGGGATGAGGATAATCACTTTTTTATGGACCTCAGACAGAAAAGCTGGTGTGTGGGTAGGCACCACTGTTGACTGCAACCGCTGGTTCAGTAGAAGCCTCCAGATGAGAGGCTGCTGAATGAGAGAGCACAGCTTGGCAACCCTGACCAGCTTAGTTGCAAAGGTGAAGGGTCTGGAGAACAAGAGTTACAAGGAAGGGCTGAGGGACCTGGCGGGGGTTTAGTGTGGAGAAGAGAAGGCTCAGGGGGGACCTTATCACTCTCTGCAACTGCCTGACAGGAGGATGGAGCCAGGAGGGGGCTGGTCTCTGCTCCCAAGGAACAAGGGATGGGACAAGAGGACCGGCCCTCAGGCTGCCCCAGGGCAGGTTTAGCTGGAGCTGAGGAACAATTCCCTGCCGAGAGGGTGCTCAGGCATTGGAACAGGCTGCCCAGGGCAGGGCTGGAGTCACCGTCCCTGCAAGTGTTCACAGCCCGGGTAGACGAGGCCTCAGTGCCAGGGGTTAGTTGTGGCCTTGGCAGGGCTGGGAATAGTTGGACTTGATGATCTTAAAGGTCTTTTCTGACCTGGTTGATTCTGTGGTTCTAAAGGAGACTATTTGTGTTCCCTGGATTCATGTGACATCAGCTCATCATTTTCAGCTGCGCATCAGTTTTCCATTTAAATTGTCTTTGTTGCTGCATGGACCAAAGGACAGCGTTCTGGATGTAAGTGAACAGGAATCTGTGCTAGGACACAGTATCCATGGCACATGATTTCTGGGGACGAGCTGGAGGAAAGTAATGCTTCTTTCTTTTAGGAGCTTCAGGTTTTGCATGCCAAGGGAGCACGTTCCCAAACTGGTCACTGTAACCTATCTCTTCATCAGGAACTGTAGTGATAGGACAAGGGGTGATGGGTTCAAACTGAAACAGGGGAAGTTCAGGTTGGATCTAAGGAAGAAGTTCTTTACTGTGAGGGTGCTGAGGCGCTGGCACAGGGTGCCCAGAGAAGTGGTGAATGCCCCATCCCTGGCAGTGTTCAAGGCCAGGTTGGACAGAGCCTGGGGTGACATGGTCTAGTGTGAGGTGTCCCTGCCCATGGCAGGGGTTTGGAACCAGATGATCTTAAGGTCCTTTCCAACCCAAACCATTCTGTGATTCTATTCTATCATTCTGTCCCTTGTCAAGTGGAGATTTTACGGGGCATTTAATCATTTTTAGTGTCCATCCTGTGGTTCCTACTTCTCACTGGTGGGAGGAATAGAAATAGGTTTGATATGGAGCGGCTTTACCCCACCAGTGCCCATGGGAAGCAATGATTTTGCAAGAGAAAAGTGCTGGCAATTGCCTCCAAAATAATTTGTTTTGAAAAGAGATTTCCTTTGCAGCTTTTCCATGCTGGGATGTGCTCAGGACCCAAGGTTCCTGCCCTTGCTGACTTGGATGACTGGGTTCAAAAAGCATCACAAAATGGAGTTTGAAGATAATGCTATAAAAAAGAAGGGGGAGAAGAAGAGGAGGGGAAGAAGCAGCATCCTCTCAAGGCTTTTAGTTTCATTTTCAGACATTCATAATTTAGCTGGAAAAGGGATTTGGGCAAGTTTGAAGATGCTGGAGTTGATTTATTTATGGGAGGTGGCTTATCAAAAGGTGAGGGTTAAGTGGGCTTTCTGAGGCAGGGATTCTTTTCTTATTGGTATTATTGTATTGTTACTACTTGCTGAAATACCTCAGGTGTGTTCACGTGTAGTTCCTGTGCACCAAAAGAAGCTCAGGGTTAGTGTGCTTTGCTCCCACAAGGTGCCTCAAAGATGTGGTAAATGCTCCATCCCCGGCAGTGTTCAAGGCCAGGTTGGACAGAGCCTTGGGTGACATGGTCTAGTGTGAGGTGTCCCTGCCCATGGCAGGGGGTTGGAACTGGATGACCTTAAGGTCCTTTCCAACCCAAGCCATTCTATGATTCTGTGAAAGGAGACACCTGAATTAAGCAGTTAATTTGGTATCTATAACAAGGAAAGGCAGGAGAAGCAAAAGCAGGTACGTTAAATGAGTGGGCAGGGCAGAGACGGGGGGAGCTGCCTGTCACCGTTGCCATCAGCCTCCTGTGCTGCAGAGGGGATTAAGGAGATGCTGGAGGAACTTGATGCCAAGGAAAATTCTTTTGTGCCCCAGATCCATTTGCTGCATTCAAAGTAATGTTGTGCTACCAAAGGATAAGTCAGTTTTGATGGAACATCAGTGGCAGAAACATCGTCCTGGAGAAGATGTTGTTGAAATAGCACCCAGATGCTGTTTCATCTGCTGTTACACACTTTGCAGCCATGGGAAGGTTGGGTGACACTGAAGCCACCCCAGATCTTTTATCTCTATATTTCCCTCTGCACCAAGGCACTTACGGTCCTTCCATCCATATATGTGCTGAGCTTTGTCACTGTGTGTAGCTCCAGTGATTTCAGTGGCAGCTGAAGAACAGATTATATAGCCAGAAGGAATCACTCTCATTATCTGCTCTGACCTTTCATATAGCAAATACTTTAAGGTTTTTTTTCCCTTCAGTTATTTTCCCTCTGAACTAAAGCGTGTCTTTTAAGAGGGGGAGGGGAATCTAAACTTAGATTCTCTCTCATTGCTTTCTTATTCTTTTAAATCTCCACAGTAGCCTTTTCTTCAATGGTAATGATGCCTCCTAATGGAAATCTTCACCCGGTTCTCATTTGTGACCACGTGTAAAGTTCAGTCTATGGTGGGTTGGCTTGTTTGGCTCATCTGAGTTAGTCAAAGACTATTTCCATACAATTATGATGGATAAATCAATATTTAGATAAAGTTGCACCAAAATGCCCCATCCCTGGCAGTGTTCAAGGCCAGGTTGGAAAGGGCTTGAGGCAACCTTGTCTAGTGGAAGGTATCTCTGCAGTAGAGGTGATCCAATGTGGCCATGACTGGGTGCAGCACTAAGCATGGAAGTGACCTCCCTGTGTCAGTCCCTGCCAGCACACTTTTAACCAATTCCACCCATCTTTGCATGACCTTAAGCTGTTTTTAAAAAGCCATTGATAAAACCAACCCAGGGAAGGCCAAGGATCCATCCCCAGTGGCCTGTCTGGAAACATACATCTCTAGTAATTGTATGCATGTGATTATAGCCTGATATCTTGTGGTTGATGAGGTTTTGTGTTCTGGGATGCATTGGATTTCTTTGGTCATTCTGCCCTGATGTTGTCACCTTGATTAGGTTCAGGTTGGATCTAAGGAACAAGTTCTTTACTGTGAGGGTGCTGAGGCGCTGGCACAGGGTGCCCAGAGAAGTGGTGAATGCTCCATTCCCGGCAGTGTTCAAGGCCAGGTTGGACAGAGCCTTGGGCGACATGGTCTAGTGTGAGGTGTCCCTGCCCACGGCAGGGGGTTGGAACTGGGTGATCTTAAGGTCCTTTCCAACCCAAACCATTCTATGATTCTATAATCAGTGCAACTTGTGATATTCTGGATGACAAAATCACCAAGTTCCTTAAGCCATAGTTTCCATAAATTGACACTGATTTGAATATTTAATAACTTATAGCTAAGCAGTAGGTTACCAGGGGTTGGGGAACCAAGGCATTGAGCTACTCCTTGCTGGAGAGAAGGCAAGGGTTAAGTGGCCTATTGCATTAGGTAATTAAAATACTGTCCTTTAATAAACGAGTCCAACATCAGCTGTTTCATCTCTTTCCTTTTCCTTCCTTCTTTTTTCCCCTTTCTTCTTTTCCTGGAGTTGTTGTTGGGCTGGCAGGCCGTTAATGAGCACTGTATTATCTGCTTTACCCTTTAGCTTTGATTCAACATCCGCTTTTCTTCTGGAATTCCCTTGATTTTTGCCAAATGGTGTCACAAATCAGCACTAATGAGCCCGATCGCTGCTTGTCCTGCTCTTTCACAGTGTTGGTGCTTATGTTATCAAGTCTTGCTGGATTTAATCACATCTGAGCTGCTATTTTTGAACTTGCCTGAGCAACTGATGGGGTGGACAATAATTTGCACTGGCTTTCAGGGGAATTCTGTACTCGGATTTTTTCCAGGTATTTTCCAAAGGTAGAAAGAGGTTATGAGTATTCCTGATTTTTGGAGTTATTTCTGAGTTCAGTCTCTTCTGTCCTGTCCTGCACTAGCTCCATCACAGAAGTTAACTTGTGCCCTTTTGTTTTCATTTGGGTTTTTGTTTGGCTGGTTTCCTCTCTTTTTTCCCGCCTCCTGGTTCATATATTAACCAAGTTCATATGGTTTTGGAGTGTTTTGTACGGTTTTTACCCAGTGTAAGAAGGCTTACCATTTTCCTTAACTGAGAATTGTGGATATTTGGGAAGGGATACCTGTGAAACTCCTTTGTGTTCATAGAATCACAGAATGGTTTGGGTTGGAAAGGACCTTACGATCATCCAGTCCCAACCCCCTGCCATGGGCAGGGACACATCCCACTAGAGCAGGTTGCTCCAAGCCCCGGTGTCCACCCGGGCCTTGACCCCTGCCAGGGATGGGGCAGCCACAGCTTCTCTGGGTACCCTGTGCCAGCGCCTCAGCACCCTCACAGGGAAGAGCTTCTGCCTTATACTTAACCTGAACTTCCCCTCTTCCAGTTTGAACCCATCACCCCTTGTCCCGTCGCTCCAGCCCCTGATGAAGGTCCCTCTCCAGCATCCTTGGAGCCCCCTTCAGACTCTGGAAGCTGCTCTGAGGTCTCCACTCAGCTTCTCTTCTCCAGGCTGAACAGCCCCAATGTTCTCAGCCTGTCTCCATACAGGAGCTGCTCCAGCCCCTGATCATCCTTGTGGCCTCCTCTGAACGTGCTCCAACAGCTCCATGTCCTTCTTATGTTGAGGACACCAGAACTGCACCCAGTGCTGCAAGTGGGGTCTCATGGGAGCAGAGTAGAGGGGCAGGATCACCTCCTTTGACCTGCTGTTGACATTTCTATCACTTCCAGTTACCCTTCTATTTTTCTCCTTACATGCCTTTGTAAAACTGGCCTTTTAAGTCTGGAAAGGATTTATGTTACTGTTCTAGAATATGGTTCTATCTATCTATCTCTATCTATCTATCTATCTATCTATCTATCTATTAAATGAACCAGTCACAATTACCGAAGGAGCTGCTAATTTCCAGTCCTTTGATCAATTCCTCTGCATCAAGATGAGGTCTAACACGAAATTCCCTGGAGTGGTTGCACAGTGTTGTTTGAGGCAGGAAATCTGTCATCTGTAATACTAAGTAATGCTGAGGATGTTTTAGTCCCAGCAGCAGGAGACTTCAGGCATATGCCAGTCAGTCTGAAGTCCCTTAAGTGAACATTATCCTTACACTTCACAGGCAAGTGCCTGGTCTTCTCTGGTGTGTCTTATTCTGTGTGCTGCTTGGCTTGTTACTGGTGTGGAAATGCTGTCTCATGTGGCTTTGAATCCTCTTGCTTGTTGGTCCCTCTTGAAGAGGTTATAACCTGGAAAAGTCATGTCCTGAGTGTGTAAAGGCCACTCTATATTTTGATGGTATCCATCCATATGGGGCTATCAAAGCTTCCCTAATGGGAGAACTGACCTTCACTTTAGACTGAGAAAAGAAATTGTGACCATCTGATTGCTCTTTCGAGGAGCTGATGAGTGAAATAACTCAGCCCTATCTGAAAGGTTGACACTGATCTACTGAAGCAACCCTTTTGATTCAATTCCTTCCTTTTCTGTTGGTTGCACTGAGCTGTAATGAAGCTCCCGTCCCTGTCTGCAGCATTGGCTGAAAAGGTCTCGCTTGACTTAGTCATGGCATGCATCAGAAAATGATTTAAGTGCATTAGAATTTTACTCCATGAAATGAAAGAGTTTGACAAGTTTCTGCAAAGGATGGTGGATGTGGCTTCTGGTGTTCCCTGTAGGTAAAATAGCATGGGAGATTGAGCTGGATTGCAGTAATGGAGAATTCTGGCACAGTTAAGATAGGGAAAACCAATGTGGAGACCATGACTTGAAATCACAGGCTGGTGTTCACCCACGACAGAAGATTTTGGGCCGTGGCTGATGGGGATTCTTTATTTGGGATTCTTTGTTTCATTATAGCCTTGTTTTACAGACAAGAAATCCATAGAGCAGTTAGAATTATAGAATTGCTAGGATTGGAAAGGACCTTCAGATCATCCGGTTCCAAGCCCCTGCCATGGGCAGAGACACCTCACACTAGACCATGTCACCCAAGGCCAATCCAACCTGGCCTTGAACACTGCCAGGGATGGAGCATTCACCACTTCTCTGGGCAACCTGCTCCAGTGCCTCAGCACCCTCACAGGGAAGAACTTCTTCCTTAGATCCAACCTGAACTTCCTCTGTTTCAGTTTGAACCCATCACCCCTTGTCCTATCACTCCAGTCCCTGATGAAGGTCCCTCTCCAGCATCCTTGTAGCCCCCTTCAGACCCTGGAAGCTGCTTTGAGGTCTCCCGCAGCGTCTCTTCTCCAGGCTGAACAGCCCCAATGTTCTCAGCCTGTCTCCATATGGGAGGTGCATATTGAGACTCACATGAGAAATCCAAATATTCCAAGTAGATTCTAAAGGTGTCTCATTTTGGGGTTATATTGACAGTTATTCAGCTGATAAAATTGAAGTTAATACAAGTTTGTAGGTTGAAATTTTAGATACATAGATTCACACGCCTGCAAAACTTCAATGTTTTTCACTGAAGGAGAAACTTGTGTGTGTAACTGCTGGAGAAGAGCTGGAGAATGAAATTCCTGGCAGCTAAACAGGTCTTCTCCTTTGAGAAGATGCAGCTTTCAGACCATTCAGGTTTTGCAAAGTAAAACCAGCCTCAAGTTTTCAGGTCCTGAGAATCGTACAGGTTTAATCTATGTGTTGGGTTCAGTGACAGAGAGACTGGGTGTACCTGAGTATTTTGTTTTAACTAGTGCCCCTTTAGAGCATTAGCTTAGAGCATCTGGATGCTAGAACAGTGTTGAGAGAGGGTGTGAGCAGATGCAGGGAGGAAGGAAAACCAGCATCTTCTTTGAGGGTCTGTTGTCTGTTTGGAGCTGAGGACAATGCAAGGTGTCTGGATAGGGAAGGTTTTTAACCCTATTTTTTATTTTAGTGGTTTTGTTGGTTTAAATAACTTTTGAACCTTAAAATCTCAGTAGCGTAAGTTGAGCTTGAAGAATCTTCTGTGTATACATAAGGCACTGTTAGCTCTTGTACCTTGTCACTGAATAGCCACTATAGTGAGGCTGTGCACACTCCAAACTGCTGAGTGTAATACTTAGAGTATCTTGTTCTTCTTGTGTTCTCTTTTGGACCAGCATGGAGAGAAATGCCTTGAGGGTTTATCCGTGTTCTCTTTATTCGTCTATAACTATAAATGTACACGCAGCTGGGAAGATGGAAAGAAAAAGGAGGTTTGCAAGAGAGTGAACTAAATCACTGTAAAACAATACCAGAGAGGATCAGGAGCAGAAGCATCAAGGGTCAGCTTGTCTTAATGAAATTACATTGTTTGAGGTTGTTACTTTCAAAGCTATTCCATCGCGCTGTGCCTGAGCGCCGGTGTCACGCTGTTAAATCATGGAGGCTGAATTGGCTCAGTGTGCTCTGAGACAATATCCTGGTGCAGGAGTGATGCCTTAACAGCTCAGGTTAACTCACACCAGAGGCTGCTGTTGCGTTTTGACAGCTGACATGCTCTTCTCTGTGCTCATCTACCCTTAGGTAGGGGAACATCACAAATAGTGTCACTGTGGTGGGAACATGCTGGTTATTGCCATGTTTGCAATAGTGGCCATTGCGTATGGGAGTTATGTTATTCATAAAGGGCGTAGTTAAACTGGCTGGTTTTTCTTCTTTTCTTCTTTCTTTTCTTCTTTTTTTTTATTTTCTTTTTCAAAGAAGTGATGGTTTTGAAGACCTGCATTTGAATGTTATTGCCATGGCCTGTGACTGAGGTCTCTTACAGCTCCTAGAAAGCACAGCCTTGTCTTTAAGGACGGATGTTACAGCTGATTACAGTCCTTATCTGTCTGAAACCTCTCCAGGGAGCAGGATGCTCTCTTAAGGAGATGGTGCATGCCACAACAGGATAAGGAATAGCTCTGGGCCTTTCTGAGTGCAGCCAATATGTAAAGACATCTATATCACTGTGTAATACCTTCTTCAAGAGAAATGCCATGAAAAGCCTGGAACGCTGGACAAATTTGCTCTGCCATATGCTTGTGGAGGAGTATTTTTCTGAAGCTTTTATGTATGACTGGTAATCAGAGATTGCTTTAGAGAGACATTACTGAAAGTGTGAAGGGAAAGGAAGGGCAGCATGCTAATTTGAATTAATTGTAGCACTTCTCAAGTCAACATCCAGTGAAGACCAATCCATTATGTAGTCTCTTTTTCTCTTATCAAAGCCATCATGTGCATTGAACAGCAAATCTAAAGTCATAAAAAAGGGATATACCCCTAACATCTAATATATTATAAATTCTTATGTGATGTGGTAATATGTGAGATGGATTTGGAAGCAGACTGCAATGTGATGGTTTATGTTTGTGTATTTGTTTTCCCCTTTTAAGCTGCACAGAGCTGAGAACACCCAACAGAGATCAAACTTCAGGCTTAACACATGCACTGTTATGGAAGGAATTTGTGTTTTAAGATCTGTGGCTCCCTCACTTGGGACAGGGAGAAGAACAAAGATGCATAGCTTTGAGTAAGAAGTCTGAGAGCTGTGACCTGGACCTTCATCCCTTGGTTTCAGCCCACTGACTTCACCTTGTTACCCTTTACACGTAATCCACAAGTACCAAGCACTGCCTAGGTACACCCCCTGAAACAAAAGGGCTGAATTACCAGTATTGTTGCTGCTGCTCAGCCACATCCTTCTCCAAAAGTCCTGCCAGGACCAATGGGATTATTTGCAGTTTAAAGGGCTGTTCAGCCTGGAGAAGAGAAGCTGCATGAAGACTTCAGAGCAGCTTCCAGGGTCCGAAGGGGGCTACAAGGATGCTGGAGCGGGACCTTCATCAGGGACTGCAGTGATAGGACAAGGGGTGATGGGTTCAAACTGAAACAGGGGAAGTTCAGGTTGGATCTAAGGCAGAAGCTCTTCCCTGTGAGGGTGCTGAGGCACTGGCACAAGGTGCCCAGAGGAGCTGTGGCTGCCCCATCCCTGGCAGTGTTCAAGGCCAGGTTGGACACAGGGGCTTGGAGCAACCTGCTCTAGTGGAAGGTGTCCCTGCCCGTGGCAGAGGGTTGGAGCTGGAGGAGCTTTAAGGTCTTTTCCAACACAAACCATTCTGTGATTCCGTGTCCATCTGCTCCATCATCTACAGGACCACCACAAATATAAAGTCAGTCTGCATGTTGTGTATATATAAACTGCTCCCTCCTTCTTGGGGAACTGAGGTCTGACAGTCTGGATGTTGGCAAATGGAACATGCATTTTTATGAGCACAAAACTGAGCGCTTTTTGGCTGCTCTTTAATAAAAAAGTGGATACTTTACCCTTATCACACATGATGAAGTATCTTTTGGTATCTAGAGACAGCTCTGTCATGGGACTAGGCTGTTAATTTATTGTGTGAATGATGGTGGTATCAGCCTGTGCTTATCCGACCTAAGCCTGTTTTAATGAACAAACTCTTGAACTTGGAATTTAGGGAACAACTTTGGGCTAAATTAAGCAAAGAGACAATATGTCTTTTCACACCATCTTAGAATCAGCACTGATTAATTGGAGGCGCTAGCAGTGATTACAGCTGAGATTAAAGTCTGCGGTGGGGTTTGGTTTTGTAGGGTCGTTTCTTCCTGTATAACATTATTCTATGTTCTGTGAGGGTTTGAAGCAAAAAAGCACACAGGTGGAGGAGCCTTCGTTTTCCACCTCATCAAAAAGAAACGTAAGTTTTGGTGACAGAAGAGCTGTAAATATTTGATAGAATTCAGCCAGGAATCCATCTGGACCACGTTTCTGTTTTTAGCCTTTCATTCCTTTCTAGTTTCCCTGTAATTTTATCTGCAGAGAGTGGCTATCTCAGCTTTTCAAACTGAAATCTGATTTCAAAGCAGTTCTCTGCAAAGTAATGGCTTGGTAGAGGCCTCTGTTTCCTTAGAGCCATGTAAAGTGGGACTGAAAGGAGGCTGTAGTGAGGTGAGGTCGGTCTCTTCTCCCAAGGAACAAGGGATAGCACAAGAGGAAACAGCCTCAAGCTGCATCAGGGGAGGTTTAGGCTGGAGCTGAGGAACAATTCCTTGCCCAGAGGGTGCTCAGGCATGGGAACAGGCTGCCCAGGGCAGGGCTGGAGTCACCGTCCCTGGAGGTGTTCACAAACCATGTAGATGAGGCCCTTAGTGCCATGGGTTAGTGGTGGCCTTGGCAGTGCTGGGGAACAGTTGGACTTGATGGTCTTAAAGGTCTTTTCCAACCTGGTCTATTCTATGATCTACCCATCCCTGCTGGAGCTTGCACATAGTCTGATTTGCAATAAGCCAATCTATTTTGAATCATGTTTAATATCTACAATGTCTGATGTCAGGCAAAATGTAATTGCTGCAGTTGTTTATGATACTTAGTTGATATAGCAACAATGTCTTTTGATTTTTACGAGCCATGTAATCATTAGGGGCAGATTCTCACACCTCTCATGGAAAACATTTAATCCTTGGATTAAGGTAGCACTAAGAGGGAGGCACTGTTCGGTTTGCGTAAGTATTTCTGGTCTCATTGTGGAACAAACCCATTAGACACAGCTCTGTGCATCCTCCTTGTGCTCTCGTGGATTTATTTGCCTGGGTTGTTCCGGTTTGTATTGGATCTCAAACTATTTCCGTTGTGCTCCAGTTGCAGTGTTTTCATTTCCTTCCTTATAGTGAGATTGGGTTTTGATTTGAAGGGTACAATGGATTAGCTTTTCTATCTTCTTTAAGTTTAAAGCCAGAGTTTTCATCTCTGCACATCTGACTTGTCTTTTAAGTTTTATTTTTTAAGATCTATGTGATTTAACCAGGTTATTTACCAAGGGGCAATACATAAATCATAGAATCACAGGATTGTTATAATTGGAAAGGACCTTAAGATCATCCAGTTCCAAACCCCCTGCCATGGGCAGGGACACCTTACACTAGACCATGTCACCCCAGGCTCTGTCCAACCTGGCCTTGAACACTACCAGGGATGGAGCATTCACCACTTCTCTGGGCACCCTGTGCCAGCGCCTCAGCACCCTCCCAGTAAAGAACTTCTTCCTTAGATGCAACCTGAACTTCCCCTCTTCTAGTTTGAACCCATCACCCCTTGTCCTATCACTCCAGTCCCTGATGAAGAGTCCCTCACCAGCATCTTTGTAGCCCCCTTCAGATACTGAAAGGCTGGAGAAGAGGAGCCTTGAACTCGTGAGTGGTTCTGGGAACTAAGAGGTGTCGTTGGACTTTTTGTGATGGGCCCTCAGAAGAGCTTTATGTGCTTTGGGACTCACCAGCCACCATGCTCCCTCCCTAAGGGCTCTCCTATGAGCTCTTCAAAGAGGTACAACTCTTCAGGGGAGGTGGAAGGGGACGTGGATCTTGTGCTTCTTTGGGAAATCCATGTTGAGGACTGATCGATCAATCTGTCTGTCTGTCTGTCTGTCTGTCTATGTGTGTATGTATGTATCTATCTATCATAGCCCTACTTCTGTGATTGATTCAGCCAAGGATTTTTGTCTGGTCGGAAGCCACGTGAGACCCACATGGTCTCCAGTTCTCTGCTGTTACATTCAGGAGTTTGGACTTTCCTTTGATTTATTCACAGAGTGAGGAAAGTGGCCAAACCCATCGCAGATCTCCTATGTCTTCCACTGAGATAAGAGGGAAAACAAAACCAAACCCCTGTGGAATTAATGGAAACTCTTCCAACATTTTTCCAATTCATTTTTGCACAGAGAGAGTTTCTTTCATTCCCTTTGTCACTTTTTTGGGGGGGTGATGTAAAATCTTTGTTCATCATTTGTTTTTTGGACATTTCCTGCACAAGCCATTCCCTGCTTTTCGCTTTATCCTTGAGCTTTCAGTTTCCAATCACAACACTTTTCCCTGTCACTGACACCTTGCAGTTATAATTTCCATAGATTATTGTGTGTCTGTATAGATTTGGATGACTTCCCGAAGCTTTGAATGTAACACAAGCAGAAGGTATAGCAGAACATTTGAAATACAAGGGGTTTTTTGGTCCATGTCAGAACTCAATTACAGAGTCTCCTTCATTTTATGTTTTATTTATTTCATTTTAGAACAGTGATTTCTTCAGGCTGAAAAACTTTGTGAGGCAAAAACTCAGGTAAAACCTGGCTGTGTGCATACAAAGAGTGAGAGGAAACAGTTCTCCTCAGACATGGATCCTATCCTTTACATAGAATCAAGCCACTAAAAAAACCCAAGCAATAAGAAATGGGGCCAGCAAGATTAGACCATGATAGAGGATAAAGAAAATAATGTGTTGAAGTTTGTATTTCTACTCAATATTGCAGTTGTGTGCAACGATGTTGTAAAGTGAGTGCCTGTATGATGAAAGTGCTGCAGGCGCTGCCATCACAGGTTGAGAGCAGATACACAGAACAGGGTCCGTCTCTCACCTCACCTTAATTGGGACCTAAATATTTTCATGCTTTACAACCACTTTTTGATTCATAGAATCATAGAATGGTTTAGGTTGAAAAGGACCTTAAGATCATCCAGTTCCAACCCCCTGCCATGGGCAGGGACACCTTCCACTAGAGCAGGTTGCTCCAAGCCCCTGTGTCCAACCTGGCCTTGAACACTGCCAGGGATGGGGCAGCCACAGCTTCTCTGGGCACCCTGTGCCAGCGCCTCAGCACCCTCACAGGGAAGAGCTTCTTCCTTAGATGCAACCTGAACTTCCCCTGTTTCAGTTTGAACCCATCACCCCTTGTCCTATCACTCCAGTCCCTGATGAAGGTCCCTCTCCAGCATCCTTGTAGCCCCCTGCAGACCCTGGAAGCTGCTCTGAGGTCTCCACACAGCTTCTCTTCTCCAGGCTGAGCAGCCTCAACTTTCTCAGCCTTTCTTCATTCACATGCTTCCCTTATAGGTGTGCAATTATAGGGTATTTTTGTAAAGAGCAGTAAGATGAAGCAGAACACAGATGCTTCTTTTGCACACTTCCCATCAGATGTGAACTTAGCATCTGTTAATTCCTCGTGCCTGTTCCTCACTTTAGTCTCCAAAGTCTGTTTACCTTCATAAATGCACAGATGGATTTAGATTAGAGCCTGTCTGAACACAGAAGGATGCTTAGCCACCAGCTGAACGTCCTTCTGTGGCTGATGGGCTTCTGGTGATGCCTCTGCTTTCTTCTAAGTATTTATCTTTACTCCTAGGTGATAGGGAACTAATATCAAGTTGATCTGATAACCAGCAGATATCAAGAACTGATGATTCTTGATAGTATAGTTATCTTGAAATATGTCTCTTAGGGTTGAGTCTAACCTAGTTAATAAGGCCAAGATACTGGGCTTGACTGGAGGGCATGTTCACCATGGTCTTGGAAAGAGGCAAGACAGAGCAGCTGACCAGAAGAGGTGAATTTTGAGTATCTTGGCAGCTCTTGCACTCTCTGGTTCTGGGCTTAGCTGAAGAATTTCCTTCTGGTCTTGTCAGATGAGGAGAGAAACTGGGTCAGGACAGAGATGTGTCCATGCAAAGTGGACCAAATGCAGTCCAGTGGCTGCTTCATGAAAAGCATGAGAACAGGGCAAACAGATCAAGGCTTCTTCCAGTGTTTGTTCCATGAATTGAGGGTGGTACATTTTATACCACGTGATGTATTTCTTTCTTTCCTCCTTCTTCTTCTCATAGTCCTCTTGCATTTTTCAGCTTGCGTATGACTTTAGCATCCACAGCAACCTGTGGCATGGAGTCCTTACTTCTCCATGTAAAGTCTAAGTAAGCATCTCCTTTCTTTCATTCCTATCTCCTCCTGAATGTGATTCTTTCCACTTCTTGCAGTGGAAAAAGAAGGGGTGGTTTGCCTTTTCCAGGTGACTCAGAACTTCATGGGGTGTTATTTTATGGACTTTTCCCCCACCCCATCATTCTTTTCCAAACCTCAAGAGGCCTCACCTTTTTAGTTCTTCTACTGTATTAGGAGGAAGTTTAGAATTAGATAAAGCACAGAAAAGAGAGGTGAAAATAAGTAATTAAAACATAAACGTTACTTTTCTTTAATCTGTTGTGTGTTTGTCCTTCCCAGGAGATGCCATCTCCCTCCACTCCTTCTCTGTACTGACAAGTACACACATCCTGCCTATTTTGACTTGCTCTCTAGTCTTCACTGACTGTGAAGCCATGACTCACTATGTAGTAGTAGCTATGGGTGCTCGGATATCTTTTGCACACACTGAGATTTAGGTGCCTTAATTTGGAGCCAGTTCCCACTCTCCTGCCATCCTCCAATGCTGTGCATCACCTCTCAGGTCTATCAGACCCACATATGCCTCACAGGGCATCTCCGATGGTATTGGACGCCTACATTTAGACAGTTGCATCCCACGTTGTATGTCCTGTCTTCATCAGGCTCTTACAAATGGCTATTTGTAGGAAAAAACACTGGGTTTTTTTGGTGGAATAAGCTGCAATCTGTGTTTTGAAGGGCAGCTCTGTGCTTACGTGCAGGGTTTGATAGTCAGCTGCTTTGCTTTGGCTTGTTCAGGGCTTGGCATTCCTCTTGCATGAGTCACGCGCTGAAGCGAAGCTGCTTTTTCTCCTTGATATTTGCACTTGGTTCCCTTTGGTGCCATCATGTGCTACACGAGCTTATCATCAGGAAGGAGGGGTCCCAAAGTGTGTGGCCAATGATGCTGAAGCTGGGAAATGAGCTGGAACAGGGGATTTTATGGTCTCTGGTTCATAACTGGAGGCCGTGTCCAAGCAGACCTGACCAATGCTTCTAAGCACGATGGTGGATGTACCCCAAAATGTATCTCTTATAGGGTGAAAGAAAGCTGGGGAGGTGATGAGTTGAGCTGCCTTGTGCTGTAAGCTCTCTCTACAAGTGCTTTTTGGTCTGGAGAAGACAAGCTCCTTTGACAGCACGTACTTACACATCCAGATGCTGCGTGCACGCTTTCTTGTCGTCCTTGCTTG
Source organism: Nestor notabilis (assembly GCF_000696875.1). Classification (NCBI taxonomy): domain Eukaryota; kingdom Metazoa; phylum Chordata; class Aves; order Psittaciformes; family Psittacidae; genus Nestor; species Nestor notabilis. The sequence goes on along the minus strand of NW_009936083.1, from coordinate 16,120 downwards.
TAAACCTTCAAACTCGGTGAAATCTCTTTTCTCTTACTATGCTAATCCTGTGCTTGCCTACCCCGCTCTGCTGCAGGCAGGAGATGTGGCAGGAGGCTCTGCTCCATCGTGGAGAGCATCCCATCTCCAGCTGATTTTACTGTGTTTTCGTAGGATTGAGGCAACATTTTTTGCCGGGTTTTTTTCTGCTGCATCCCTCTGGTGAATGCCTGTGGTCAAAAACATCTCCATTGCTTTTTTCCCTTCAATCTAAGTTACTTCGTTTTCATCCTGTTGCCTTGTTACAGCAACCCCAGCAATTCCTTGCCTGCAACTTGGCACCTACTGAGAAGCATCCTTTGCTTTAAAAATGTCTTCTTATTTGGGGAGCGGAAAGTTGAAATAAAGCTAATCAAGGTGTTCACCCTCTCCCCTCCTGCCCTTGAACACTGCCAGGGATGGGGCAGCCACAGCTTCTCTGGGCACCCTGTGCCAGCGCCTCAGCACCCTCACAGGGAAGAGCTTCTGCCTCAGAGCTCATCTCAGTCTCACCTTGGGCAGGTTAAAGTCATTCCCCTTGTCCTGTCCCTCCATCCCTTGTCCAAAGCCCCTCTCCAGGTTTCCTGGAGCCCCTTTAGGCACTGGAGCTGCTCTAAGGTGTCCCCTTCAGGACCTTCTCTTCTCCAGCTGCCCCAGCCCAGCTCTCTCAGCCTGGCTCCAGAGCAGAGCTGCTCCAGGGGCCTCCTCTGGACTTGCTTCAACAGCTCCACGTCCCTCTTGTGCTGTTGCCCCCAGAGCTGGATCAGGACTACACATCCTATTTTACTCTGCATCTTCTTCCCCTAAAGCATTGCAGGTCTGTCAATCACGATGTTCCTGTTGACTCAAAACTTGTTGCCATCCTCAGATGTGTTTTTCTTTATTCTCTTGAAATGGAATCTAAATTTATAAATGCCATTTCTAATTCAGTTAAGCTGACCTCGTGCATTGCACTTGGTCTTTGTCCATTCGTGCATGTACATCTTCTATAATTAATAAGTTGACTCTAACTTCACAGTAGCAAACTAGACACCAGTTCCCTCTTCTTTGTGTTCCTCCTCCTTGTTTTTTTCCTTTACAGCAAATAGACATTAATATTCATCTTTTGGAAGCAGTGAAAAGGCAGATGACACCTGGATTCTGAACTGAGTGGAAATGCAATTTTGCTGTTCACTGAAATATGTAATATGGCTGTGTTTTTCTAGCATAGGGATAGATTAAGACCGTTCTACATGCAAGGTTCACAAAAAGCAGACAGCATGGCACAAAACAGCAGATAGAAGAAGGCAATATAGGGGAAAAAGAAAGAAAACTGTTTGTGGATTAGACCAAGCACTGTTTCAGAGCATTTGTACGAGGAAAATTCAAGTTGGGAGCTCTGTTATATTAGTGTCAGTTATATTAGTGTCAGTTTAAAACAATGGGAAGGATTACATCACATCTAGATCAAAATGAGCTCACAGCGACCTGGCACTAAGCCATTTAAGCACTGCCACCCATATAGCCTTGGAGCGGAACAGTAGAATATGTGACATGCAACTCAGTGGCAGTAGACTCCAAAACATCTTTGGTCTCCCGAAGTCAGTCTTCCTTCTTTTCTCTTGATCTCAATACCTCAGTATCAAGGAAGCCTGATGGTGAACAGATATTTGGGTCCTGAGGGTTGACCTTGCTAGTGCAATCACTTTGTCATTTATCACACTGAGCTGCTGCTTTTGGGAACCAAACTGTTTCATCGTGTGCTGCCTTGCACTTTGAAGATGGAAGGCATCCATCTTTCCATGGCATCTGTGATCCTTTTGCTAGAAGACTTTTTCTAGCAGCCCCAAATAGCTACTTTTGCTCTTGAGAAGTTTATACAACTTAAGCGAATGGGGTTCTCTGAGTCTGAGATTCCCAAGCTAAACAAAATACATCTAGTCCTTATTCTTGGCATTTGCCTAAGGCCAACCTGTCTCTGGTGCCTCTTAGCAGGATTTGAAGACTGTCTTCAGTTCTTTCATGCAAAGACATGCAGTCAGGTCGATGTGAAAGAGAAGTCTGTGTATTGAAGTGGCAACTGGGACTGACATGAAAGGAGCACAACAGGCTTCCAGATTGCTTGCCTTACCTCTGTTCTTTGTGTCTGATACTCACAGACATCTGTGTAATGTGAAATGTATACAGATGACTTGCAGGCATTCATTCCTGCCCATCTCTTATGGCTTCCTTCTCCTTCGTGTTGCTTGACAGTCCATCAGATCTGAAGTCTTCTAACATCAATAGGAGGTGTTAGATGGAGCCTTCATGAGCTTGGTGGAGGTGCCTTGTGATTGACTGGAAAGGATCTGGTGTACCTGATGGGTGCTGTTAGCTCTAAATGTTGGGGATTACTGACTGATGAAAGAAGAGGTTAGGGGTTTGCGTAGTGTTGCTGAGCTGGTGGAAAATGAGAGTAAGCTTGTGATCAAGTGTGCTGGGGCCAGACAGAGCATTTAGTGTCATCCCAATTAGAAGCACAGTGAACCGACAGTCTCTATTTGTGGCTCAATATATATCTCCATGAAATATCATGGATGTCTTATCTCACTATCTCTGACTTTGCAGCCTATCCTCATAGTATCTGTTCCTGAGACAAACTGCTCTGCTGCTGGAGACATCTACAATGGCAGCTATACCAAAGGGAAGAAAAATATCTGTTAGAAAGTTATCAGATGCTTTCCTGAAATAAGGCTTTGACAAGGATGAATGCAAAAAGAGAATTGTTCCCATTGTTTCTTAGCAGATCTCCAGAATAGCAGAAGCAGCTCGTTTGTGAGATAATCGGTGCTGGTTTTACTTTGCACCTACTCCACGATGCCTTAAGGCTGTGGGCGTTCGCTTCGCCCTGTAGTACACTTCAACTGGAGGAGGGTAGACAAGAATGTGCTTCGGTGTGTTGAATCAGGGTTGTTTACAGTCATAAGTGACTCTGTGCTTGTCAAGTACTACATACGTGTCTCTAGAAGTTTCTGAAAGTCTGATTACACATACAATGTCCTGGGGTTTTGTTGTTTGTTGTTGTTGCTGCCGTATTTTGTACCGCGTCAACCTAGGCTAGACAGTGTGCTCCTCAGGCCATGGGGGCAGCGATGACTTCACTCTCCAAGGACCTTCCATCAGCATTAAAACTTAACTGAGAAGCAAAGTGGGAGGAAACATCTTTATTGCTGTATTCCCAGCCCTGCTGCATGCAGGACATTGCTCCTGGACCACTCTCCTGCCAGTCCTTTCTTCAGCTCCTGAGCACTGATTTCCTTGCTTTGCCTGCCCAAAACCACCCGAGAACATGATGTTAATATCACAAACATCACAAAAGATCCAGAGGAGCATAAATTACCTCAGAGGCACAGACTGGAAAAGAAGGAAGTCATCCCCTATGGCTGTTCTGATTGACCTCTGACAGTTGTGTTAGGAGGCTCAGTGAGCACTCGGGGATTTGTCCCTATCAGGTGTCCCTGCCCATGGCAGGGGATTGGAGCTGGATGATCTTAAGGTCCTTTCCAAGCCAAACCAATCTCTGATTCTGTGATTTTTCCAGGTGAACCACACAAAGATTTACCGAGGTTTGGTTTTAATAATTGAGAAAACCCCTGAGAAGAGAAGCTAAAAGGTGGTATGTCTGTGACACGAGTGACAGAGTCGAGTCTGGGGAACAAACTGTTATAAAGGGGATTTGGGAAAGCAGCACACTTTGCAAATATGCCCTTTTCATCTCACAGATTTGAAAAAGCTTTCATATTAACCAAGTTAATCCTGATGCTCTGCAAATAGGAGGGCTCTGTAGCTGTCTGTCCATTTTACAGGCAGGGAAATGGAGAGAGCTGTATGGAAAAGCATGAAAATGCTGAGTATTCTCCCTTCTTCTTATGGTTTGTGAGTGCTGGTAACCAAATCTCCTACTGAGAAATGAAAGGGGTCAATCTGTTCAGTTCATCTGAGAGAAGGTTAGGAGGCAACAGAGAGATCAAACAGCAAAGTTCAAGAGGTGAGAAGACACAGCTCTACTGACGGAGATGCTGGGGCTGATCCTTCATTAACTGGAGCCTCAGAGAGGCTCTTATGGGAAGAGGTGGCCTGCTCTGACCACAGAGGCTGTAAGGGTTGATGCATAAACATGGTTTGTGTGAAATGATCTGATCTTTATGAAGAAGGTCAGGCTGGTTGGTGCAATGATTTTCTCTGGGTTAAAGCCTTAGAAAAATGTATCTGTAGTTGGTCATCCAGAAATGGAGGTGTCATCATCTCTGACCACTTCTGAATCCCCCAGTGAAGGCACTTCTCCATCAGGAAGGTGTTGGTAGGGCTGGGAGTAGAGGACAAAAGTGCTGTTGTTCTCATCACCCCCTGCATTCTCTGATGGTAGGTAATCATTATCCAAACTGATTTTACTTTTCCAGAGCTGAACAGTAAACAGGAACAATCTGCATTGTGGTGGCAGTGCCATTCCTCAAGCAGGATGAATCCTGGTGAGGAGCCCACAGCTCACTGTGGAATTCAAGCCAAGGGATTCACCTGGATGCCTGATCTTGTCTTCAGCAGGCTATTAACCTGCCAGAAAGTCCCCCTGGATCTGTAGCCACATTCCTAATGCTCTTTCCTGAGGAATCTGGAGGTCCTCCCTACAATGTGATGGAC
>NW_009936083.1:0-11434 GCF_000696875.1 Nestor notabilis | reverse complement strand
AAAGAGTGAATGCTCAGTCTGGGATGCATCCAAATGCAAGACTGGAAGTTGGTTGTGAGTCTGGAAGTTCTGTGTCTGTGACCACTTTTGCAATTGATCACATTGTGTGATCCTTTCTTCCCATCCCATAATCAGGCACCACCTCCACTTTGATGATGCAGCTGGTTAGATGCCAACGAGGGACTGCAGTTGATGGATGTCGAATGCTAGAGGCTTCCTGGTGGGTTTGTGTAGTCTTCATCCCTGGAGATAGTGAAAACCCAACTGGACAATCCTGGGTGACATCTCTATCTGATCCTGCTCAAAGCAGGAGGGTTGACCTACATGGTCTTCTCAACTGTTGTGGGATGTTGGCCCATTTCTCCAGCCTGTTCCAGTCCCTCTGGATGACACCACGACCCTCTGGTATATCAGCTACTCCTCTGAGTTTAGTGAGACCAGCAAACTTGCTGAGGATACACTCTGCCCCATCAGCCAGATCACTAATGAAGGTGTTAAACAGATCAACCCAATATTGGCTCATGACCAGCATTGTCCAGTCTTATCACTTCCAGGTTTAAGTAGACCTTCCCCATGTTGCCTGTTCCCAGAGGTGTTTTATTCTTCCTCATAGGCTCTGCCAATGACTCACTTCATCTTTCCTGCTTTGGCTTAGGGCTATTTCTCTGCCTTATCCCACATGAATGAAAAGAACTTTTTCCTCCCTGTCTTTTTGCAGCAGCTTTGCACAGATTTGAAAGCTCAAGTTTTCCCATCAGTCTCCCCTTCTATAGGCAGAGCAACCCCGTTTACTCAGGCTTTACTGGCAGGTCATGTTGTCTTGCCCTGTTGTCAATCTCCAAGTTCTTCCTAGACTCTCTTCAGTCTCTGTCAGAATCTTTGCTGGAGCTTATTGCCACTCTGCAGTGTAGGTCAAGCAAAAGGTTTGCTTCACCTGTCTAGAAGTTTGTAATCCTTGTTATACATCCCACGATGACATTCCCGCTTCTACAGGGAATGTTGTGTTCAGGTTGTAGTCTGTAGCATCCTGCTTCTCTGCAGCACTGGCCAGTTGTTCCCCATGGTTCATTGATGCTCTGGTTTGCTGCTTCTAAATTCAGGTCCCTGCAGTTGACCTGAGTTATGTAGCATCTTATTCTCCTTGTTGAACATCACTTCTGGTCTGTTAGGATTGTTCTGAATCATAGAAGCATAGAATGGTATGTGTCCCTCCAGCTTTATATCCTAAGCATGACATCATATAGTGTGGAATATCCCTTGGGTCAGTTGGGGTCAGCTATCCAGGCTGTGTCCCCCCTAACTCCTTTGTCCACCCCCAGCCTACTTGCTGGTGGGGTGGTGTGAGGAGCAGAAAAGGCCTTGACTCTGTGTAAGCACTGCTCAGCAGTAGTGAAAACATCCCTGTGTGATCAATGTTCTGACCAGCACAAACCCAAAACACAGCCTTATGCCAGCTACTATAAAGAAAATTGACTCTGTCTGAGCCAGAACCTGCACAAGTGCTCTCTGACCTATTTCTTCCACACTGAAATCTTCCCTTTCATTCCTACTGCTAATGACACTGGTCATCTGAGTGTCTCTCTATGTGGAGACCGATGTGTATAAGGGAAATCACAGAATGGTTTGGGCTGGAAAGGACCTAAAGATTATCCAGTTCCAACCCCCTGCCATGGGCAGGGACGCCTCATACTAGACCATGTCGCCCAAGGCTCTGTCCAACCTGGCCTTGAACACTGCCAGGGATGGAGTATTCACCCCTTCTTTGGGCACCCTGTGCCAGCGCCTCAGCACCCTCACAATAAAGAACTTCTTCCTTAGATCCAGCCTGAGATCTTTAAATGGCCTTCCAATATCTTTCCCAATCCAAGAAACATGGACCAGCCCTTTCCTTGACATCCTACATCCTGTTATTGTATTCATTCCATCATTGACTTCTACCTGTACAAAGCAAGAAGTAGTCACATCCCAATAGAATACAAATGCATGTCCCTGGCAGGATCGATGGCCTCTTAGTCTGGCTTGGGGGTGGTTCTTCCTTCATTTGTATTGTAGGTGATGAGGCTAAAGCTGTAATAAAATACTTTTTTTTTTCCTCTCTCTTTCTTTTCCCCCTCCTATATCCAGTATTTTAGGCAATACTTGTTCCAATCTGTACCAACTGCCTTCACAGTAAATTGGACAAGTCTCCCTGAGGAGCAGTAGACAAAAGACTTAGGAGGTGCCATGGGGATGGGGAGGGAAATGCTTTTATTGCCAATCAAATTAAAGGCATTTAGATCTACTCTTACATTTTCCTGTAAATATCTTACTGTGGGGTAGGAGTGTGGTTGAGGAGCTGTGTGAATAGCGCATATTTCAATGGCTTAGTAGGATGGGGTGGGAGGTGGTTGTTGCTAAAAAGGTTGGTTAAACTAAAACAAAATATTTCATTTTCTTTCTCCTTTTTCTCCCTCTGCGGGAGAAAAAGTTTTAAAATGGAAGCTTGGAAAATAATAAATGAACACGAACCATTTGGAGTGCTCTAAAAGCCGTCCTGCGCTCCCCCTTTAGCACCACTCCGCTGGGGACAAAAATAGACGCATTCACTGTTTGCCAGAGGAATGTTTGCCCAGTTGTAATCAAGTCATTTTACAACACGGTGTAGACTTTCACTCCACATTTTGTTGTATGTGGCCTTGGGGAAGTCATGGCAGCAAATGCTTCCACTTGCTTATCTCTAAAAAGAAAGGGTGGGTCAAGATCAGCCTCTGTATAGAGGCTGTTTTCAAGCTGTTGGTTGTCCTGTTTCCCTGCTTGCAATGGTTTTAGTCTGTAGCCATACTTGGAGGTAAAGAAAGCACAACTCATTATCCCTGCCCAGAAATTTTCTTGTAACTGTCTTCTATGTGCCATAATTTTCCCAGGTAAGAATTTTCCTGGATCTTTGGTTGGATTTTGCAGTGGAGGTTGTGTTACTGTGGGAGTTGTGGGCTAAGCTGAGACCTGGGAGAGATAAGAGTTGTTCTTGAGTCCACTGCAGGCTCCCCAAGTGAATATTCGTCTTGTTTCTTGTAGTGCTTACTGGTTGTGATGAGAAACTTCCATCAAGACATTACAGTTCATGCTTCCATGGTGCTTATAGAGTCATAGAATGGTTTGGGTTGGAAAGGACCTTAAGATCACCCAGTTCCGACCCCCTGCCATGGGCAGGGACACCTCACACTAGACCATGTCGCCCAAGGCTCTGTTCCGCCTCGCCCTGAGGGATGGAGCATTTACCACTTCTCTGGGCACCCTGTGCCAGTGCTTCACTACCCTCACAGTAAAGAACTTCTTCCTTAGATGCAACCTGAACTTCCCCTGTTTCAGTTTGAACCCATCACCCCTTGTCCTATCACTCCAATCCCTGATGAAGGTCCCTCTCCTGCATCCTTGTAGCCCCTCTCAGACCCTGGAAGCTGCTCTGAGGTCTCCACGCAGCTTCTCTTCTCCAGGCTGAACAGCCCCAATGTTCTCAACCTGTCTCCATATGGGAGGTGCTCCAGCCCCTGATCACCCTCGTGGCCTCCTCTGGACTTGCTCCAACAGCTCCATGTTCTCCTTATTTTGAGGACACCAGAACTGCACATAGTGCTGCAAGTGGGGTCTCATGAGAGCAGAGGAAAGGGGCAGGATCACCTCCTGTGACCTGCTGGTCACACTCCTTTTGATGGCAGCCCAGTCTTTCTCTGACAGGACTGCATCGATTCCATCCTGCTGCTGTTACCTTTGGCCTTGCAGCTTTTCCTTTTGCCTTATTTTTTCCCCTTTATTTTTTTTAAACCAGCAAGGAAAAAAATAACTCTGGCTCCAATATTTATTCTAGAGGCCCAGGAGATTTTAATATAGCAGTAAACTGTCTCTTTTGAGAGCTCATCAAGACTGCACTATGATGGATAGACTCCTAGGCAGCTGCGGAGTGGTAATGTTCCAGAAGACAGCATTACCTTTTGTTGATTGAGTGCCTAACTCTTTGCCTACCAGCTCAGGATCTCAAAGCACCTCATGAGCAGCGAGGAATTAAATCTTGCCATGGCTGAAACACATATAAATGGTTGTTCTCCTTTATCACTGGAGAAAATAAGGCACGGGGAGGTCAATTGACTTGTTTGCCCCCTATATCTGCTGTAGTCCAGGAGAACTGGGTTTTAGTGTAATGGCATCCTGAGGTTTAGAGATAGTCCTGTATCTTTTTCATTTACCTTTATTTTTTCCCTATTTTCTTAGAATACTGGGGTTGATCTGACTTTTAACAGTGTTGTGTCTTTTTCTGTTTTCTTAGGTTTGAAGTATAATCCTGCACCTTGCTATCTAGAAAATGTCTTATGGATCCATTGACGGGAGTGGATTTGGGAGCAGGAATCCTTTTGGAGGCCCTTCAAGACAAGGCTATCAACCTCTCGGTAGAGTATTGATTCCTTGCAGTAATGTATTCTACTTGACTCCCTGGGGACTGAAGTTTGACTTGCTCATGTTCAGCGTGGCTGATACATAAATATCACACTGTCTCCTGGGGCCATTTTTGATACTGATTTTCAAAGGTGAAAACCCAACTTTTGTTGGGTTCAATTCGTATGGTACTTATATGATGAAGCACCACATCTTTAATGTGCTCAGGCCTTCAGGCTGCAACATGGAGGAGCAGCACCAGTGAGCATTTTGGAGGTATTGTGGGGAACTACAAGAAGAAATGTAGCCTATTCTCTTGATCTGCTCATGATTTTCCTCTACCCATCACCTTTGTAAGAAGTTTTTCCAAATGGTTGCTGTGCTCATTGCAGACAATGGGAGTAGATAGGAAGATGTGCAACAGGCAGCACAGAGGGTAACTTTGCTGCAGAGGTTGCTTGAATGTGCTCAGATGTGGCAACAGGATAAAAAACTTGCTCAGGCAATGCTGAAACCAGAAACAGTGTCTTGCACATGACTATGGATTCTATTTTTGTAGCATCTTTTAAGCACAAACCAGATGTGTTCTCCTTACCAGTTCCCACCTTGCCCCAAAGGACTCCCTCAATGCTAAAGTAGGAAGAGAAAAGCATCCAGGTATCAACTTGTGCGTCTGAAATGGTCCCAAATGTGCAAGTCAAAACTGTGCTTCATAAAAGCAAATTCATAATATAACTGTCATAACATGGAGCACAGCTAAGGATTATATCCTCCTGCTTTTGTGTGTTGAAGGCATTGGCTCTTCTGTGTCCCCTTGTTGACACAGGCAAGTTGTAGGAGGCCGCCTTTGCCAGAAGAACACTGGGTAGCACAGTGGTTGCCCCTGTTTATCCACCCACTTCTGAGCTGCTATTTGAGAGGCAAGTCCTTGTGGGCATGGGGAAATAATAGCACAGCTCCAGCTGCCCAGATGTGCGCAACATCCTGATCCAGATGGACAACTGCTGTGGGGCTGGATCTGGGTTAATCTAGTCTGGCTTTCAGGAAGCCTTGTTAGCTGGAGCATATCCTTGCATTTAGTTTTGGTCCTGGGGCTGGCTTCCACTGCAGTGAAGTGGTGTAGATGCAACTGGGAATTCATTCCTCTGCATAAGCGTCAGGAAAGTGATCTAGTAATGCAGTAAAGGGCTGTGTTGCCACTTTGCACCAGGGAAGAACATCACCCCTCTCTTCAATTGCCTTTGATTTCGACTGGGCTGTTCATTAATGCAGCCTGATGTGGTTTTCAAGTGTTGAGGGTTGCAAATGTACTTCAAGAAACATTTAATTGTTTATCAAATTGCTGTTTCCCCTGGATGGACATATATATGTGTATAAAACCCCCATGGTTTTCTCTTGGTTTCCTGTTTTCCTGCAAGTTTGGGTGTAATTATGACTTTTCTACTTTGAACAGGGAGAAGGTATTGGAGTAAGTGTGACTTGTCTGTTCAGTTGTAAATAGAGATTTTTAGGCTACTCTACAAGGCAAAATTAAAGGCATAAAAGCAAGCAAGAATGAGAGACTTGGGCACAATGAAAGAACCGTAAGAAAAGAAAATTGAAATGTGGACTAGACAAATGATGAATCTCTGTGCATTGTAGTTTAGGTTAAAATTGTGCTGAACAGAAGGACCACTATTTTTAATGCAAATGCACAGAATAATTCAAGACAGTTGCAGCCTCTCAATATTTGAAGAGGTACCTCATTGTGCCCAGCTTGCCCATCGTTTGGCAGTTACTGATGTGATGCTGAAGCCACCATCAGTGAATTGTAAGAGCAGTTGATGTGGAAACATCAGCTTTCTTGAGTCAGCCATGGTCTGTTGGCTGCCTACTGGAGCCCGTTAACATGTTAGCTTATGTCTTGGAGTTGAGTGCTGGCTTCCCTTCCATGCATGCACACATCATCTTGGGTGGCATTGCAATGGACACATCTCCAAGGTCCTCTAGGGTTGATTTTCCCAGCAAGCCAAAATTGATTGTGGACTTGATAAATACAAGTCGGACTCTTGGCTTGGCGTCCTTGTGGCAAGACTAGCAAGGGAACGAACCTGATTGCATTGGTCAGGGCAGCTTGGAGAAACCTTTCTCCTTGCTCTGTGTCTCAATCAAAGATGTTCATCTGAACCTGCGTCGCTTTCCATGCCCCGCTGTCATGGGAGACTGAGTAACACATGCTGGATGTCTGTTGTTGAGTATCCCTAAGTATTGTCACTAATTAAGTGTCAGGAGAGGGTAATGCAACACTAATTGTCTGCCTCCTGCTTCTGAAAGACGGATGACTGGCTTGCTAAGACAAACTGCCCACTGTATTAGATCATGGTATGGCTGGAACAAAAGTGCGTGGCCTTCCCACCAGCATATGTATGTCTGCTCGCAGCAGGGACAGACCTTGATGGGCATGTTCTACATGTGTTTTAAACCTCTTCTTTCTATATCTAATAAATAAATATACCAGGGCACCATCATGCCTGTCCAGTGGTAGTGTGTGGTCCGGCAGTAATATTCAAGCATCCAACAGATGCAACAATAAAGGTGATGGGGGTGGCACTGCTTAGTAGGCTTTTGGTAAGAAATTGGCATAGAAGTCACAAGCAAAAACCAAGCAGGTTTTGTCAGCCCCAGCTCACCCAAAGAGCTGGAGACTTGTCATAGCAAGTGGTCGTGCAGTAGGATGGGGAAAAACAGAACTGCTGAAGACTTCGTTTCTGAAATGTTTAATTTCATTGAGGAGGGCAAAGAAAAGGTGACTCAGGGTTTTGGTTTGGGTTTAGTTTGGGTTTCTATTAATAAAGGGTTATGGTACTAAGAGGGTGTTCTCTGTCCTCATACCCATCTGTCCATGTTGGCTGCATTTCCTCCATGCTCAGTCCAAATGCACTCCCCAGGATGGACAAAGATTAATCACATGAACGTGCTTCTCTTGGCCCTGGGCTGGCACAATGATGGATGGACTTCGAGCCCATCACTGGGCTCCGTGGTGGTTGCCCTTGTTGACCAGCCTAATTAGAGAGATCCATGAGCTCCATTTGCAGTTTTTGGAGCAATCCTGGAGGCAGTTTTTGGGGGAGTTTGGTTTGCCTGGGACTCCTGAGTGTCAGACAGCTCTGGTTCAAACTCTGCTTTTGGTGGTGTTGCTGAGTATTGAGGATCTTAGCCGGGGTGGAAACAAGTGTACCACTACTACTACTACTATTATCATTATCATCATCATCATAATCATTATTATTATTATTTCTTTATTTGAAATTGTTGGGAGGAAAGAGATTGCAATCAGCAAAACTGAAATGTTCTGTAGCCAGGGAGCATCCTAAGGTGTGCCACATGGAGACCACCAGGATGACTTGGAATAAGGCAGCTTTGGGGATTGACAGTGTCACTGAAGAACAGTGAACAGCGGCAAGTGGAGATGTGAGCCACATCCCTGCTTTGCAGTGGTGAGTTATGACCTCCTCCAGCAGCATCTGCATTTCATCTTCTTGTTCTGCTCCCCAAAATCCATGTAAACCCAAGTGCTCCCCTTTTTCCTAGTAGGAGCTTCTTTGACCTTCAGCTTTGCATTTGTGCTGATGGAGAAGTTGGAAAGTAGATAGCAGGAAGTTGCTGGGATTTTGGAGCTTCTTTGACCTTCAGCTTTGCATTTGTGTTGATGGAGAAGTTGGAAAGTAGATAGGAGGAAGTTGCTGGGATTTTTTCCTGGGTTCTTATGATTCTGATGTGTGCAACATGCACATTCTGCCATGTTCGACCTGTCTTCCCCAAACCATCTTTCTGTGGGGGAAATGAACAAAAGCTGCTGTACACAGAGAGGCTCCGAGGTTGAGGAGTTCAAAGAGCTTGAATTAAAATGCCACAAGCCAGGAAATCTTTAACACTGCTTTTATTAACCTTGCTGTGCCCTGGACATTATATCGTAGAATCACAGAATGGTTTGGGTTGGAAAGGACCTTAAGATCTTCCAGTTCCAACCCCCTGCCATGGGCAGGGACACCTCACACCAGACCATGTCACTCAAGGCTCTGTCCAACCTGGCCTTGAGCATTGCCAGGGATGGAGCATTTATCACTTCTCTGGGCAGCCTGTGCCAGTGTCTCAAATGCCAGTTGGAAGGGTGAGGGTAATTCCGTATTCTGGAGGTGCAATGCTTCTAAGTGTGCTCAAGGGACTGTTGGGTCAGTGCTTGATTTTACTTCATGTACACCATTCTTCCTTCAGTTGCCTGTGAAGATACTCTGTGGGACACTGGCCAGAGTTGTACTCAAGATATATCACACATGCATCTTTCTCCTTGTCTGCTAGGCTGGTTATCTTGTCACAGAATGAAATTGGATTGGTCTGTGCGAGTTGTTCTTGGCAGTGTTCAGTGGGTATATATCACCTAATGATCATTTGGGTACTTAGCAATTGTTAAATGATTTGTTCTAATGTTATTCCAGGAATTGGGTCTATAATTTTCTTTGGCTTCCCCTCACTACCTGCCTCCGTGGTGCTCCAGTCTGTTCTTGGGTGGAAAGTCACATGTAAATGCTGGCAGTGCTGTCTCTGTCCTGTCTTAGCAGTTGGACCATCCTTCTTGGTGACATGGTTTAGTTTGTAGCATCCCTGCCCATGGCAGGGGGTTGGAACTGGATGAGTTTAAGGTCCTTTCCAACCCAAACCATTCTATGATTCTGTCCTCTCCAATTCTAATTTACTCTTTTCCTAGAAGTTCTGGAAAGTGATTTATCCTTTAAAAAACCCATCATGGAGTTCTTTGTTGCCTCTATGTTGACAAGGTTGCAGAGCTCACGTGGGAGATGTTCACAGCAGTCGTGACCCCTTTGGTGGGATGGGAATGGCAAGAGCTCTACTGGAGACCCAGGTCTGGTGGCTCAAGCTGGGGTAGATGTTCAAGGCCAGGTTGGACAGGGCCTTGAGCAACTTGTCTAGGAAGGTGGGAAGTGTTCCTGCCACTGGCAGGGAGTTGGAACTAAATGGTCTTAAGGTCCCTTCCAACCCAAGCCAGTCTGTGATTCTGTAGAAGAAACTCACCCAAAAGCTAACGGATGAACCAGCACTGTGGCCTGGACACCCTGTGGATTCATTGCAGCTCTGGGTCTGATGGCCAACCACAGGAAGGAGACCATTGCCAGCTTCACATCTTCACACTTCAGAGTGATGAAGCACAGAACAAACTCTTGAGTACACAAGGAGTCCCCCTGAGGTTAATTACCATTAACCAGTTGGATAATCATTTTCCTATATTGGGACCTGAACACTGCTTTGTTTGTGCATTAACTTCTTAAATGACTTCCAATATTTGGAATGCTTTGTTAAAGGGACACTGAAACCCTTGGTCACTGCAGCATTTGATGTTGTCCGAATGGTCTGGTAGGTGGTCTACGTATGGTTGTGGCAACTATTTGTCACTGGAGCAATGAGGGATGCAATTGTGCACTTAAATGTCCTTACTATAGAGTGTTAGGAAGAGTAAAAGCAGTGAGAGGAAGCAAGAACAAAATCTGTGAAGCTTTTTAGGAGATTCAGAGCTACTCTGAAATATGAGACATGGACTGTTCAAAAGCTAAAGCCTTTGAAACTGAAGGATTGGGACATGTCTTGGTCACATTCAGTAATATAACCAAAGCATGGTTTTGGCATGGAGTCACATCAAGTAAGTGTGTAATAGAAGGAAGGACTTAGAGTGGAATGTTCTGTACCAACTTTTATCTGCCATGCATAGATGGGTTCACAAGTATTACTCCCAGGTTACCACCTGGACTGTAAGTGCTCTTGCCTGTGTTTCATACAGCACTAAGCAATAAAATGGCTTATCAAATGTTGTGTAAAAAGCTTCTGATGGTCTTAATGATTGACTTTTGCTTCTAAGTCTTGGGTTCTGTCATATTGTCTTGAACTGATGATGACGCAGAAGTAGATGTTGAGGTCTCATATTTACTATGTCATTAACTGGCCTGAAATAAAGTGTAGGGCACAGCCTAGATGAAAACAATACAAAAACATACAAACCAAAACCATACAAAATCATACTCCCACTAGAAAAGCTCCAAGAGTTTTGTGTGACATCTGCAAAGGAATTACTTCATATTGTTCCTTCGCTATAGTGCAAGTCATCCAAACACTATAGATGTATTTCCTTAGTCCAGTTTCACTAAACTTGGAGGGTATTCTCTGGTTTACATCCAGTTCTTAGAGATCATAGCAGTGATTTAATGAATTAATAAGCCTAAACATAAGAAAACATATTAAAGAATAATGAACAACATGTTTTATAGCAAAAGGAATTGCCAGGAGAATTAACTTTCATACACGAGTTAACTTTGAAAGTGTTTGTTTTGAAAACCTCTGCCCTATCCCTTCTGGCACTTTTAACATCATAATGAACACTTTGCTATAATCTCAGTATTCCAGGGAAGTTAAGTAGTTGTGCATTTATTTATATAAGTAGCAAAACTAGAAGACACCATTGGAATAAGTAAGTGTTTTAATGAAATATGTGAGGGTAAGCTGATAACTTCATAGAGTTTAAAAAGAAAATAAACCAAAACCTCTGGGGTAAAGATAAAGTTTTTTTCCTCTGCCAATGTTATTTGCTATTCTTGGTCATCCAAAGCCATTTTACTGTAAATATGTAAAACTCATGGTGGTGGTCCCCATCTTTAACAGAAAAACAAAATCAAAGACACTGGTTTCTCCTTTGGCATCATTCAGATGGAAATGCATTTAAACATCTCATCCTCTTCAAATAGCTTGCTCCAATTTCCACTCAATTACAGTCAAAGTAGAAGCAGTTCAAGAGGATCCTCTCCCCAGAGTCTGTTCCTCATATGGGTAAAGGTACCTTAATAGGGAAAGCAGAGTAGGATGAACATGCTGGTGGTTGCTTTAGTTTCGCAGTGGGTGCCTGACTCTGAAAACCAGAGCCGAGGCTGTCCTCCTGAGGTGTCTTCCCAGGTGGATGCATTTCCCTAAAGGAGAAGAGACTGTC